>NC_088423.1:10701803-10841803 GCF_034236695.1 Oncorhynchus nerka | reverse complement strand
GAATACAATTGAACAAAGCTGAATAAAATAGAAAGGATATTTTCTCCAACCGATTTGAGGGAGTGAACACATGCGGCTTTACTGTGTTGAGCAGTACTTCTATACGCTCAATGTAGAGTTATTTATGTAACTTTTTTTGTGATGCAAATGTTGGGCTATATGTTTTCATTTTTCTTACATTCTAAGGCTGCATGATGTGACTCTAATGATGATTTGAAAAAAGTAGCATGACAGGCATGAGCTCTTCTTTGTTGTTTGCAGAGGCTGAACACACTTCATCAAGTCTCTCATTCACGATTTGACAATCACTTGATAATGCCTCAAATACCCCGACTGCATCCGCTTTGTGTGGCCGTAATGCCCCCTAAGAAAATCCATGCCTATTGTGGCCAATGGCAATTGCGCCCTTGGGCTGTATATAATAATTATAATTCCCTTCCCCTGGAGGCTGCGTACTAAAGCACCTCTCACTCACATGTCTCTCCGTCACATGATCGGGTCTTTCTCACAGGCTACAAGTGAAGACAGACACATCAGGGATACAACTGCATGAGAACTGTCTACATTTACTTTTCGTCAGCCAACAAGATGAGTAGGCCTAACGAACAGCAAAAGCACTCGCCTATGTCAATTTACTATCCCCCATAGTACAAAAGTAGACCTATTATATTCTGTGCGAGAAATAAATATTCCAAACATAGTCTAGGACAGTTGTGGGACGTGATACATCCCAAATGAATACAACCACTAGCATAAAAAAAACGTTTTTAGACAACGTGGCTGACGCAACTGATCAGAAGCTTTAGCTTAAACTGGCTGTTTCTTCACATTATAAATGCAGCAATGAGCATACTAAGCTATACGTGCAAATGTTCCATTAGCAGGAAAACACCATTCTCAAAAGTGGCCACAAAAAAAACTGAAATATCACATTTACATAAATATTCAGATTGTTTACTCAGTCATTTGTTGAAGCCCCTTTGGCAGCGATTACAGCCCTGAGTGTTCTTGGTTATGACGCTACAAGCATGGCACACCTGTATTTGGGGTTGTTTCTCCCATTCTTTCCTGCAGATCCTCTCAAGCTCTGTCAGATCGGATGGGGAGCGTCGCTGCACAGCTATTTTCAGGTCTCTCCAGAGATGTTTGATCGGGTTCAAGTCAGGGCTCTGGCTGGGCCACTCAATTACATTCAGAGACTTGTGCATTGTCTTGGTTGTGTGCTTAGGGTCGTTGTCCTTGGAAGGTGAACCTTCGCCCCCAGACTGAGGTCCTGAGCGCTCTGGAGCAGGTTTTCATCAATGATCTCTCTGTAGTTTGCTCCGTTCATCTTTTCAAATCAAATTCAAAATCAAATAAATGTATTTATATTTATATAGCCCTTCGTACATCAGCTGATATCTCATAGTGCTGTACAGAAACCCAGCCTAAAACCCCAAACAGCAAGCAATGCAGGTGTAGAAGCATCCTGACTAGTCTCCCAGTCCCTATATAATATACTCAAAGGACATTTCTGCCTTTTTACTTGTTTGATTCTCCCTTTTAGAAGCCAGCTGCCTACCAACATATCAATTCAGCGCCAGTCATCACATGAGGATAGAATGGTAACTACCCACGGGTCGGATCGATTCAGACAATCGCCCCATCTTAAACAGACAGACATATCATCAAATCCCTATAAACCTCTCTCTCTCTCTCTCTCTCTCTCTCTCTCTCTCTCTCTCTCTCTCTCTCTCTCTCTCTCCTCTCCTCTCCTCTCCTCTCCCTCCCCTCCCCTCCTCTCCTCTCCCTCCCCTCCCCTCCCCTCCCCTCCCCTCCCCTCCTCTCCCCTCCTCTCTTCTCCTCTCCTCTCCCCTCCTCTCCTCCTCCTCTCCTCTCTCTCCTCTCCTCTCCTCTCCTCTCCTCTCCTCTCCTCTCCTCTCCTCTCCTCTCCTCTCCTCTCTCTGCCATGCCATTACATTACCTATCCATCCATTGACTAGGCCTAATGCTGCCTCGCTATTTAATGCTGCCTCGCTATTTACCCATTCGACGCAAAAAGTAATGGAGCATCTTCCCCCTGGTTGGATTAATCAGCTGTAACCATATGCTACCGTATGCAATTACACTGCAATTTTGACCAAGAGAAACAGCTGTTGCCACTTTGAAAGGGTGAAATAAGATTGTAATTGCCCTAACTTTGATTTGTAAGTTGCTTTCCTTTGATGAGAAAATGCATTTACATGTTACATAATGATAGAGGGGGAATGACGGAAACTATTTGGCCCAGGGATGGAATGTTCCCCTCTGATACTTCCTCCAGATGTATCTGACAAAGTAAACTTGTCCGCTGCCAGTTCAGTTTTGATTACTTATTGAACATTTTAAACTAGGTGGTTCGAGCTGATTGGCTGACAGCTCAAACCGTATACCACGGGTATGACAAAACATTTATTTTTACTGCGTTGGTAATTACGTTCGTAACCAGTTTATAATAGCAATAGGGCACCTCGGGGGTGTGTGCTATATGGCCGATATACCACGGCTAAGGGCTGTATCCAGGCACTATGCATTGCGTTGTGCATAAGAACAGCCCTTAGCCGTAGTATATGGGCCATATACCACAACCCCTCGGGCCTTGTTGCTTAATTCTATCCTTGTTATCATCAAATCAAATCAAATCAAATTTATTTATATAGCCCTTCGTACATCAGCTGATATCTCAAAGTGCTGTACAGAAACCCAGCCTAAAACCCCAAACAGCAAGCAATGCAGGTGTAAAAGCACGGTGGCTAGGAAAAACTCCCTAGAAAGGCCAAAACCTAGGAAGAAACCTAGAGAGGAACCATGCTATGTGGGGTGGCCAGTCCTCTTCTGGCTGTGCCGGGTAGAGATTATAACAGAACATGGCCAAGATGTTCAAATGTTCATAAATGACCAGCATGGTCGAATAATAATAAGGCAGAACAGCTGAAACTGGAGCAGCAGCACAGTCAGGTGGACTGTGGACAGCAACGAGTCATCATGTCAGGTAGTCCTGGGGCACGGTCCTAGGGCTCAGGTCCTCCGAGAGAGAGAAAGAAAGAGAGAATTAGAGAGAGCATATGTGGGGTGGCCAGTCCTCTTCTGGCTGTGCCGGGTGGAGATTATAACAGAACATGGCCAAGATGTTCAAATGTTCATAAATGACCAGCATGGTCGAATAATAGTAAGGCAGAACAGTTGAAACTGGAGCAGCAGCATGGCCAGGTGGACTGGGGACAGCAAGGAGTCATCATGTCAGGTAGTCCTGGGACATGGTCCTAGGGCTCAGGTCAGTTGAAACTGGAGCAGCAGCATGGCCAGGTGGACTGGGGACAGCAAGGAGTCATCATGTCAGGTAGTCCTGGGGCATGGTCCTAGGGCTCAGGTCCTCCGAGAGAGAGAAAGAAAGAGAGAAGGAGAGAATTTTTTTGTTATGAATATGTTTGTTTATTTCTGTTCTAATCAGACTCTTTATATTCCGGGGGTGTAGTCTGTGTAGTCGCTCTGCTGTTGCGACAGAGTATCACCTTCCTTTCTCGCCACATATCATTTGATAGACGGCCCCACCACTAATCCTCCAGATAATGCAATGCACCACTGAAGTCACATAAGATGTGGCGTCCCCAAATACTCTCTTACGTCCTGTGCTCTGAATCTGCCAAGATCTGACTTGTTCCCTTCGTCCCATACTATTCCCAACATAATGCACTACTTTTTACCAGAACCCTATTGGCCCTTGTCAAAAGTAGTGCATTATGAAGGAAAATGATGCCATTTTGAGATACAGACTGTGTTTACAACCTCTATCCCCATCACTGTGCTCCCTGACAAAACATTTCACACCATCAGCCTATGAATACATTGCAGCATTGTGACACCCTCCTACATGATACATGAGAATGATATGATGTCAGATGTTCTCCTATGAGCTGCGTGTCATCCTCAGTCGGTGTAGTAGTGTATTCCCATATTGGAGCTAGCTGGTTGAATCATCAACACATGTATTGCACTCGATCAAATTTCACCCAGGGATCATCTCGAGAATTTGTCATCAACATACATGTACATCTTAGTCACCTTCAGTGGAGATTGCATTACAAATGAGCCCTTGTTGAAATTCTCCTGATATGACACAGCAGAGACAGAATAGTGACAGATGAGAAGTAGGGGGACATAGAGAGCAAGAGCGAGAGAGACAGACAGAGAGAGAGAGAGGCAGACACAGAGAGAGAGGAAGAGAAAGGGAGAAAGGAAGATAGAGAGGGTGAGAGACAAGGAGAAAAAGAGAGAGAAAGGGAAAGACAGTAAGAGGAGAGAGAGAGAGACTGAGTAAAAGTAAGAAGAGAGAGAGAGAGACTGAGTAAAAGTAAGAAGAGAGAGAGACTGGGTAATAGTCAGAAGAGAGAGAGTGAGAGACTGGGTAAAAGTAAGAAGAGAGAGAGAGAGAGACTAGGTAAAAGTCAGAAGAGAGAGAGAGACTGGGTAAAAGTAAGAAGAGAGAGAGAGATGGGGTAAAAGTAAGAAGAGAGAGAGAGATGGGGTAAAAGTAAGAAGAGAGAGAGAGAGAGAGATGGGGTAAAAGTAAGAAGAGAGAGAGAGAGAGAGACTGGGTAAAAGTCAGAAGAGAGAGAGAGAGAGACTGGGTAAAAGTCAGAAGAGGGAGAGCGAGAGACTGGGTAAAAGTCAGAAGAGAGAGAGAGAGACTGGGTAAAAGTCAGAAGAGAGAGAGAGACTGGGTAAAAGTCAGAAGAGAGAGAGAGACTGGGTAAAAGTCAGAAGAGAGAGAGCGACTGGGTTCAGTGTGTCAAATCGGAGGGCATGCTGTCCGGTCCTCTGGCAGTCTCTATGGGGGTGCCACAGGGTTCAATTCTCGGGCCGACTCTTTTCTCTGAATATATCAATGATGTTGCTCTTGCTGCGGGCGATTCCCTGATCCACCTCTACGCAGACAACATCATTCTATATACTTTCGGCCCGTCATTGGACACTGTGCTATCTAACCTCCAAACGAGCTTCAATGCCATACAACACTCCTTCCGTGGCCTCCAACTGCTCTTAAACGCTAGTAAAACCAAATGCATGCTTTTCAACCGATCGCTACCTGCACCCGCATGCCCGATTAGCATCACCACCCTGGATGGTTCCGACCTTGAAAATGTGGACATCTATAAGTACCTAGGTGTCTGGCTAGACTGCAAACTCTCCTTCCAGACTCATATCAAACATCTCCAATCGAAAATCAAATCAAGAGTCGGCTTTCTATTCCGCAACAAAGCCTCCTTCACTCACGCCGCCAAGCTTACCCTAGTAAAACTGACTATCCTACCGATCCTCGACTTCGGCGATGTCATCTACAAAATGGCTTCCAACACTCTACTCAGCAAACTGGATGCAGTCTATCACAGTGCCATCCGTTTTGTCACTAAAGCACCTTATACCACCCACCACTGCGACTTGTGTGCTCTAGTCGGCTGGCCCTCGCTACATATTCGTCGCCAGACCCACTGGCTCCAGGTCATCTACAAGTCCATGCTAGGTAAAGCTCCGCCTTATCTCAGTTCACTGGTCACGATGGCAACACCCATCCGTAGCACGCGCTCCAGCAGGTGTATCTCACTGATCATCCCTAAAGCCAACACCTCATTTGGCCGCCTTTCGTTCCAGTACTCTGCTGCCTGTGACTGGAACGAATTGCAAAAATCGCTGAAGTTGGAAACTTTTATCTCCCTCACCAACTTCAAACAACAGCTGTCTGAGCAGCTAACCGATCGCTGCAGCTGTACATAGTCTATTGGTAAATAGCCCACCCATTTTCACCTACCTCATCCCCATACTGTTTTTATTAATTTACTTTTCTGCTCTTTTGCACACCAATATCTCTACCTGTACATGACCATCTGATCATTTATCACTCCAGTGTTAATCTGCAAAATTGTAATTATTCGCCTACCTCCCCATGCCTTTTGCACACATTGTATATAGACTCCCCCTTTTTTTCTACTGTGTTATTGACTTGTTAATTGTTTACTCCATGTGTAACTCTGTGTTGTCTGTTCACACTGCTATGCTTTATCTTGGCCAGGTCGCAGTTGCAAATGAGAACTTGTTCTCAACTAGCCTACCTGGTTAAATAAAGGTGAAATAAAAAATAAAAAAAATAATAAAAATAGTCAGAAGAGAGAGAGAGAGAGAGACTGGGTAAAAGTCAGAAGAGGGAGAGCGAGAGACTGGGTAAAAGTCAGAAGAGGGAGAGAGAGAGAGACTGGGTAAAAGTCAGAAGAGAGAGAGAGAGAGACGGGGTAATAGTCAGAAGATGGAGAGAGAGAGACTGGGTAAAAGTCAGAAGAGGGAGAGCGAGAGACTGGGTAAAAGTCAGAAGAGGGAGAGAGAGAGACTGGGTAAAAGTCAGAAGAGGGAGAGAGAGAGAGACTGGGTAAAAGTCAGAAGAGAGAGAGCGAGAGAGAGACTGGGTAAAAGTCAGAAGAGGGAGAGCGAGAGACTGGGTAAAAGTCAGAAGAGGGAGAGAGAGAGACTGGGTAAAAGTCAGAAGAGAGCGCGAGAGAGACTGGGTAATAGTCAGAAGAGAGAGAGAGAGCGAGAGACTGGGTAGTAGTCAGAAGAGAGAGAGAGAGAGACTGGGTAAAAGTCAGAAGAGAGAGAGAGAGAGACTGGGTAATAGTCAGAAGAGAGAGAGAGAGAGAGAGAGAGACTGGGTAGTAGTCAGAAGAGAGAGAGAGAGAGAGACTGGGTAAAAGTCAGAAGAGAGAGAGAGAGAGACTGGGTAATAGTCAGAAGAGAGAGAGAGACTGGGTTAAAAGTCAGAAGAGAGAGAGAGAGAGAGAGAGAGAGACTGGGTAATAGTCAGAAGAGAGAGAGAGAGAGAGACAGTGTAAAAGTCAGAAGAGAGAGAGAGAGAGACTGCGAAAAAGTCAGAAGAGAGAGAGCGAGAGAGACAGTGTAAAAGTCAGAAGACAGAGAGAGAGAGACTGGGAAAAAGTCAATAACAAATGTGGGAGAAGACGTGAGATGTATTCAGTGTCGGACCAACTGACAGATAAAGTTTGTCTTTCCCAGGCACACCTCAGTATTCAGCAGTATAGGTTAGAATCTGGATTAATAATTCATACACCTCACAATGCTTCTGGCTCTGACCGCCTGTCGTCTTGAAATATGAAAAGCTAAATGACAGACACGTTTCTCTGTGGTGTGGAGACATTCTATTTCTTTCTGAATTATCCTCCGACTGAACTCCTCCACTGAATGGGACTTGGCTAGGGAATGTATAATGATGACAACCTGCTACTTTGAGACGGGCTGTAGAAAAGGACGGCTTCATTTAGTCATCATTTTGACAAACTGCTAAATCAGTCCACTCTCTGGTACTTCATAATTTGGACATTCATGGTTATCATCGTTTTGACAAACTACTAAATCAGTCCACTCCCTGGTACTTCTTTAAAAGGACATTGATGGATATTATCATCTTTTTTTAGCATGTCATGATTTGATTTCTTGTCCTCGTTTGACTTTCAGCAGTGTTCAGCGAGAGACTGATCTTCAGCGGTGTTCAGCGAGAGACTGGCCTTCAGCGGTGTTCAGAGAGAGACTGATCTTCAGCGGTGTTCAGCGAGAGACTGACCTTCAGCGGTGTTCAGAGAGAGACTGACCTTCAGCGGTGTTCAGAGAGAGACTGACCTTCAGCGGTGTTCAGAGAGAGACTGACCTTCAGCGGTGTTCAGAGAGAGACTGACTTTCAGCGGTGTTCAGAGAGAGACTGATCTTCAGCGGTGTTCAGAGAGAGACTGACCTTCAGCGGTGTTCAGAGAGAGACTGATCTTCAGCGGTGTTCAGAGAGAGACTGATCTTCAGCGGTGTTCAGAGAGAGACTGATCTTCAGCGGTGTTCAGAGAGAGACTGACCTTCAGCGGTGTTCAGAGAGAGACTGACTTACAGCGGTGTTCAGAGAAAGACTGATCTTCAGCGGTGTTCAGAGAGAGACTGACCTTCAGCGGTGTTCAGAGAGAGACTGACTTTCAGCGGTGTACAGAGAGAGACTGATCTTCAGCGGTGTTCAGAGAGAGACTGATCTTCAGCGGTGTTCAGCGAGAGACTGACCTTCAGCGGTGTTCAGAGAGAGACTGACCTTCAGCGGTGTTCAGAGAGAGACTGATCTTCAGCGGTGTTCAGAGAGAGACTGACCTTCAGCGGTGTTCAGAGAGAGACTGATCTTCAGCGGTGTTCAGCGAGAGACTGACCTTCAGCGGTGTTCAGAGAGAGACTGATCTTCAGCGGTGTTCAGCGAGAGACTGACCTTCAGCGGTGTTCAGAGAGAGACTGACCTTCAGCGGTGTTCAGAGAGAGACTGATCTTCAGCGGTGTTCAGAGAGAGACTGACCTTCAGCGGTGTTCAGAGAGAGACTGACTTTCAGTGGTGTTCAGAGAGAGACTGATCTTCAGCGGTGTTCAGGGAGAGACTGACTTTCAGCGGTGTTCAGAGAGAGACTGTTGCATCGAGTCGTCAATAATGCCAGACTGAAATTAACTTCACCGCGGCAGCTATCACTCCAGTACGCTGATCATAATATCAAGAGTTGAAGAGCTGCTTTGGGCTTTTGCCAAACATCAAGCTCTGTTGCTGAACTGAAGCTGAATGGTTGTTTGTTGCTGCATCCCTAGTGCGCCGGTAACACCCAGACGCCTTACGAGAGAAAGATGAGATGAGAGCAGTGCCTCCAATAAACTCGGAGGGATAATCAAAGGCATCAAACAGGCTTTTCTGTAGCAAAGCTTTACTTTGCATCTTTATCACTGAGAAAGAACGACAGGCCCCCGATCTCTCCTTTATACAGACTGACACTCCTCCATTACTGAACACAGATCTGTCTCTTTGAACCAGCCTGGGACTCAGACGACTCACCAGATGCTGACATCCCCTGTTCTATGATCTGAAGATTCTCTTGTCTGCACTTTACAGCCATGAATTACATCCCAAATGTCACCCTATACCCTATATAGTGCACTACTTCTGACCAGAGTCCTATGGGCCCCGGTCAAAAGCAGTGCACTAAATATGGAATAGGGTGCCATTTGTGACATAACCATGGGCTGTTTTATGATAATAGGAAAAGCAGGTCATCACCCTGAGGATAGAGCAGAGCAAAACAGAGACTATGGCGCCATATTGTTCAGAGGGGAAAACATTCACAATCCACAATTCACCTTAGATTCGTAAATAGTTACAACGCTATACATTTGTTAACTCAGGATTTGCTAAGTGGATGGTTATTCGGTGGATTTGAACCTTGCAATTTAGCAGGTAGTTCAAGTGACCCGAGGATAGAGAATCTGACACAAAGAGATGGATGTGTGGATGGGAGGCATTGACCCATAGGATTGAGATCTCTTGACCTCAATTCAGCATTCCTAATAGGTACTTCCAGTGGCCACACGCACACACCCCTTATATTCCAGCTTCACAGAGATGACCGCTCAATCAGTCTGACCAGCAGCATGAAGGGGCTCCATCCATCTTGATTTGTCAATCATTACAATTGTTAATTACACTTGCGTACTGTCAGCCTGACAGGCTGGGTGGGGACCAGGGTAATTGCTGTGTTGATGGGTGCCAAGGTTTCCCCCTCTCCTTTCTTCCCTCCTCGGCCTCCTCCTTCTCCTTTTCATCTGAAGAATATAAACCAGGGCTAGGCTTCACCTGCAGGCTGACCACCGACCACAGACTGGTAAAATAATAGAGGTCTCTTTGTATTTAACTATGATGCTGGAGTGACATTTAAAAGAGCATGTGTCCCATTGTTACTGCTGAGCTATAGGGTTGAGCATGAGAACCAGGGATCAGGGAGCACTATATTACCAAAGTGTGACAGTACAAATGAGGGAGAGAGGTTTTGAGGTTGCAGTCAACTAGCCTGATGACTCAAATTCCATTCTTCCTCTGCTATGTTGTTCTGTACAGACTTCAGTCTGAGGCTGCCATCGTTGAAGTCGTTTGAGGTGACGAGGGGCACAAGGGGTGTTGTACAAAACAAAGTCATCAGTGATTGGGTCATCTCTAACCAAAGCCAATTACGATTTTTCAAACCGCCCCTCTGCCAAATCAAATCAAAGTTTTTGTCACGTGTGCCACCTTACAGTGAAATGGCTCTAATCAATGGTGCACCAATGTGTGTGTGTGTGTGTGTGTGTGTGTGTGTGTGTGTGTGTGTGTGTGTGTGTGTGTGTGTGTGTGTGTGTGTGTGTGTGTGTAGGTAAGTAAAGAAATAAAACAACAGTAAACATACATTTGAAATAAGAGTAGCAAGGCTATATACAGACACCGGTTAGTCAGGCTTATTGAGGTAATATGTACATGTAGGTATCGGTAAAGTATCGTAGGTATCGTTAAAGTGTGTATGTTGACCTGTTTAACCTCTTAAGTCGACCCTCTACTTTTTTGAACATTCTGTTAAAAATCGCGCAACATTTCAGCGCCCTGCTACTCATGCCAGGAATATAGTATATGCATTTTCTTAGTCTGTGTGGATAGAAAACACTCAGACGTTTAAAAAACTGGTTAAATCACTGCTGTGGCTTTACCAGAACGGCATTTACATCGAAAAGCACAGGAAAAACTGATCACTGAAAATGGGAAAATATATCCATGCGCTACTTGAACCCATTGATAAACGTGAACCACAATTAATTGACTGAGGTTGCAGTACCTACAGCTTCCACACGGTGTCTAGAGTCTTGTCATTTCCCTTCGAGTTTTTTCTTGGTCAAACACATACAGGACACCGTATCTCCTCCGGTCTAGGACCGGATATTTTCGTTGAGTTTCTAGCCGGACATTTTTCCAGACGGACAGCTAATGATCTTTACATCGCCTCCTGATGAATTTTATCGCTTATTAACGTTTACTAATACCTAAAGTTGCATTACAAACGTATTTCGCAGTGTTTTGTGAAAGTTTATCGTCGACTTTTGAATTTTAAAAAATGACGTTACGTTTTGAAACAATGTTTTTTCATTTATCACACAGTCTACATATAACGATATCTAGGCTTTATATGGACCGATTTAATCGAAATAAAGACCCAAATAGTGTTTATGGGACATCTAGGAGTGCCAACAAAGAAGATGGTGAAAGGTAATGAATGTTTTCTATTTTATTGTGCGGTTTGTGTAACGCCGAAATGCTAATTATTTTGTTTACGTCCCCTGTGGGTCTTTTGGGGTGTTGCATGCTATCAGATAATAGCTTCTCATGCTTTCGCCGAAAAGCATTTTAAAAATCTGACTTGTTGCCTGGATTCACAACGAGTGTAGCTTTAATTCGATACCCTGCATGTGTATTTTAATGAACTTTTGAGTTTTAACTAATACTATTAGCATTTAGCGTAGCGCATTTGCATTTCCAGAGCTCTAGTTGGGACGCAAGCGTCCCGAGTAGAAGCAACAGGTTAAATGACTTACTCACGTCGGCTACGGAGAGCGTGATCACACAGACCTCTCCCTATCCCTCTTTCTCCCCCTCCCTAACTACCTCTCCCTATCCCTCTTTCTCCCCGTCCCTATCTACCTCTCCCTCTCTCTCCCTCTGTCTCCCCCTCCCTATCCACCTCTCTCTCTCTCTCCCTCTGTCTCCCCCTCCCTATCCACCTCTCCCTCTCTCTCCCTCTGTCTCCCCCCCTATCCACCTCTCCCTCTCTCTCCTTCTGTCTCCCCTCCCTATCCACCTCTCCCTATCCCTCTTTCTCCTCCTCCATATCTTCCTCTCTGTCCCTCTGTCTCCCCCTCCCTATACATCCCTCTCTCCCTCTCCCTCTCCCTCTGTGTCCCCCTCCCTATCCACCTCTCCCTATCCCTCTTTCTCCTCCTCCATATCTAACTCTCTCTATCCCTCTGTCTCCCCCTCCCTATCCACCTCTCCCTCTGTCTCCCCCTCCCTATCCACCTCTCCCTCTCCCTCTGTCTCCCCTCCCTATCCACATCTCTTCCTCTCCCTCTGTCTCCCCCTCCCTATCCACCTCTCTCCCTCTGTCTCCCCCTCTGTCTACCCCTCCCTATTACATCCCTCTCCCACTGTCTCCCCCTCCCTATCCACCTCTCTCTTCCTCTGTCCCCCCTATCCACCTCTCTCTTCCTCTGTCCCCCTCCCTATCCACCTCTCTCTTCCTCTGTCCCCCTATCCACCTCTCCCTCTGTCTCCCCCCGTATCCACCTCTCCCTCTCTCTCCCCCTGTCTCCCTCCCTATTACATCCCTCTCCCTCTGTATCCCCTCCCTATCCATCTCTCTCTCTCTCTCCCTCTGTCTCCCCATCCCTATCCACCTCTCCCTATCCTTCTGTCTCCCACTCCCTATCCACCTCTCTAACTGCCTCTCCCTCTGTCTCCCCTCCCTATCCATCTCTCTCTTCCTCTGTCTCCCCCACCATATCCACCTCTCTAACTGCCCCTCCCTCTGTCTCCCCCTCCCTATCCATCTCTCTCTCCCCCTCTGAATCCCTCTCACTATCCATCTCTCTCTCTCTCCCTCTGAATCCCCATCCCTATCCATTTCTCTCTCTCTCTCTCCCTCTGAATCGCCCTCCCTATCCATCTCTCTCTCTCCCTCTGTCTCCCTATCCATCTCTCTCTCTCTCTCCCTCCGAATCCCCTCCCTATCCATCTCTCTACCTGCCTCTCCCTCTGTCTCCCCCTCACTATCCATCTCTCTCTCTCCTCTGTCTCCCCCTCCCTATCCATCTCTCTCTCTCTCCCTCTGTCTCCCCCTCCCTATCCATCTCTCTCTCTCCCTCTTTCTCCCCCTCCCTATCCATCTCTCTCTCTCCCTCTGTCTCCCACTCCCTATCCACCTCTCTAACTGCCTCTCCCTCTGTCTCCCCCTCCCTATCCATTTCTCTCTTCCTCTGTCTCCCCTCCCTATCCATCTCTCTCTCTCTCCCTCTTTCTCCCCCTCCCTATCCATCTCTCTCTCTCCCTCTGAATCCCTCTCACTATCCATCACTCTCTCTCTCCCCTCTGTCTCCCCCCCTATCCATCTCTCTCTCTCCCTCTGAATCCCTCTCACTATCCATCACTCTCTCTCTCTCCCTCTGTCTCCCCCTCCCTATCCATCTCTCTCTCTCCCTCTTTCTCCCCCTCCCTATCCATCTCTCTCTCTCCCTGTCTCCCACTCCCTATCCACCTCTCTAACTGCCTCTCCCTCTGTCTCCCCCTCCTATCCATCTCTCTCTTCCTCTGTCTCCCCCTCCCTATCCATCTCTCTCTTCCTCTGTCTCCCCCTCCATATCCACCTCTCTAACTGCCCCTCCCTCTGTCTCCCCTCCCTATCCATCTCTCTCTCTCTCTCCCTCTGAATCCCTCTCACTATCCATCTCTCTCTCTCTCCCTCTGAATCCCCATCCCTATCCATCTCTCTCTCTCTGCCTCTGAATCCCCCTCCCTATCCATCTCTCTCTCTCCCCTCTGTCTCCCTATCCATCTCTCTCTCTCTCTCCTCCGAATCCCCCTCCCTATCCATCTCTCTAACTGCCTCTCCCTCTGTCTCCCCCTCACTATCCATCTCTCTCTCTCCCTCTGAATCCCTCTTACAATCCATCACTCTCTCTCTCTCCCTCTGTCTCCCCCTCACTATCCATCTCTCTCTCTCTCCCTCTGAATCCCCATCCCTATCCATCTCTCTCTCTCTCTCCCTCTGAATCCCCCTCCCTATCCATCTCTCTCTCTCACTCTGTCTCCCTATCCATCTCTTTCTCTCTCTCCCTCCGAATCCCCCTCCCTATCCATCTCTCTAACTGCCTCTCCCTCTGAATCCCTCTTACTATCCATCACTCTCTCTCTCCCTCTGTCTCCCCCTCCCTATCCATCTCTCCCTCTCTCCCTCTGTCTCCCCCTCCCTATCCATCTCTCTCTCTCTCTCTGAATCCCTCTCACTATCCATCACTCTCTCTCCCTCCCTCTGTCTCCCCCTCCCTATCCATCTCTCTCTCTCCCTCTCCCTCTGTCTCCCCCTCCATATCCACCTCTCTAACTGCCCCTCCCTCTGTCTCCCCCTCCTATCCACCTCTCTAACTGCCCTTCCCTCTGTCTCCCCTCCCTCTCCATCTCTCTCTCTCTCCCCTCTGTCTCCCCCTCCCTATACATGCATCTCCCTCTCCCTCTGTCTCCCCCTCCCTATCCACCTCTCCCTCTGTCTCCCACTCCTTATCCACCTCTCTCTCTGTCTCCCCTCCCTATCCAGCTCTCTCTCTGTCTCCCCCTCCCTATCCACCTCTCTAACTGCCTCTCCATCTGTCTCCCCCTCCCTATCCACCTCTCCCTCTGTCTCCCACTCCCTATCCATCTCTCCCTCTCCCTCTGTCTCTCCCTCCATATCCATATCTCCCTCTCTCTTCCTCTGTCCCCCTCCGTATACATCTCTCTATCTCTCTCTCCCTCTGTCTCCCCTCCCTATCCACCTCTCTAACTGCTTCTCCCTCTGTCTCCCCCTCCGTATTCACCCCTCCCTCTCTCTCCCTCTGTCTCCCCCCCTGTCTCCCCCTCCCTATTCACCTCTCCATCTCTCTCTCTCTTCCTCTGTCTCCCCCTCCCTATCCATCACTCTCTCTCCCCTCTGTCTCCCCCTCCCTATCCACCTCTCTAGATGCCTCTCCCTCTGTCCCCCCCCTATCCATCTCTCTCTCTCTCTTCCTCTGTCTCCCCCTCTCCCTCTGTCTCCCCCTCCCTATCTCTAACTGCTTCTCCCTCTGTCTCCCCTCCATATCCACCTCTCTAACTGCCCCTCCCTCTGTCTCCCCCTCGATATCCATCTCTCTCTCTCTCCCTATGTCTCCCCCTCCCTATCCACCTCTCTAACTGCCCCTCCCTCTGTCTCCCCCTCCATATCCATCTCTCTCTCTCTCCCTATGTCTCCCCCTCCCTATCCACCTCTCCCTTTCCTTCTGTCTCCCCTCTCTCTCTCTGTTTCCGTTCGGTCCCTCCACTCTTCTTTCTTTTCTCTCTCCCTCAACGTTTTCTTTCGCTCCCTACACTCCTCTCTCTCTCCTTCTGTTTCTCTTTTCTTTCTCTCTCTCGCTTCAGAGCTTGGCAGTGGGCCCGGTCGATGCTTCCATTGGTCTGCTGTTGTTCATGCCGGCAGGACTTTCATATTGAGCAGGACGTTGAAGCGCCCCCCTGGCCTGCATCACACAGGACACACACTCTGTTTCATGTCACTTCTGCTTTCTGCTGAGCTCCATGTAGACCCCACTGGCTTCTATACAGTACACTGGTGTAATACATTGGTTTGTGTGTTTGTGTTATACATGTGCATCTTTTACCATATTGTGAGAACATTGTTGTATACCTTGTTTGTATTCCATGGTTGTGTGTCCATATGTCCTGCTATTGGATCACTTAGTCAGGAATTCCCCCTTGGGGCGTTCTACTCTGCACATACTGTCCCTCTTCTCAACAGAGCAGCATTAAATGACAGGCCAAGGAACAAGCAGATCCAAGCTATATAGTAACCATAAGCCAGAATCACAATCACCAGGGTTTTCTTGGGGTGGAGGGTGGGTCCTTCGAGCCTTTCTCCAACTGTGGCCATGGTTTCATGATTTGTACAGATTGCAACAGCACTGAGCAGAACACTTTTCAACCTTGACCTCGTGGCATCATGAAAGTGTTTGTCTTACTCTTTACCTTGGTTCCCTTCCTGGCTCTGACCTCTGGAATCCAGTGTGCTGGTCAACACCACTATCATCTCTTCTCCCTTCCTTTCCCTTCTCCACAACATTGCTTAGTTAACCTGTTGCTTCTACCCGGGACGCTTGCGTCCCAACTAGAGCTCTGGAAATGCAAATGCGCTACGCTAAATGCTAATAGTATTAGTTAAAACTCAAAAGTTCATTAAAATACACATGCAGGGTATCGAATTAAAGCTACACTCGTTGTGAATCCAGGCAACAAGTCAGATTTTTAAAATGCTTTTCGGCGAAAGCATGAGAAGCTATTATCTGATAGCATGCAACACCCCAAAAGACCCACAGGGGACGTAAACAAAATAATTAGCACTTCGGCGTTACACAAACCGCACAATAAAATAGAAAACATTCATTACCTTTCACCATCTTCTTTGTTGGCACTCCTAGATGTCCCATAAACACTATTTGGGTCTTTATTTCGATTAAATCGGTCCATATAAAGCCTAGATATCGTTATATGTAGACTGTGTGATAAACGAAAAAAACATTGTTTCAAAACGTAACGTCATTTTTTTAAATTCAAAAAGTCGACGATAAACTTTCACAAAACACTTCGAAATACGTTTGTAATGCAACTTTAGGTATTAGTAAACGTTAATAAGCGATAAAATTCATCAGGCGATGTAAAGATCATTAGCTGTCCGTCTGGAAAAATGTCCGGCTAGAAACTCAACGAAAATATCCAGTCCTAGACCGGATTAGATACAGTGTCCTGTATGTGTTTGACCAAGAAAAAACTCGAAGGGAAATGACAAGACTCTAGACACCCTGTGGAAGCTGTAGGTACTGCAACCTCAGTCAATTAATTGTGGTTCACGTTTATCAATGTGTTCAAGTAGCGCATGGATATATTTTCCCCATTTTCAGTGATCAGTTTTTCCTGTGCTTTTCGATGTAAATGCCGTTCTAGTAAAGCCACAGCAGTGATTTAACCAGTTTTTTAAACGTCTGAGTGTTTTCTATCCACACAGACTAAGCAAATGCATATACTATATTCCTGGCATGAGTAGCAGGGCGCTGAAATGTTGCGCGATTTTTAACAGAATGTTCAAAAAAGTAGAGGGTCGACTGAAGAGGTTAAATATAGGATGAATAAACAATAACAAATAGATGTAGTGTTTTATTATTGCTGTATATGGAGTCCTTCCACAGACACCTCCTGCCCACATACACAAATAAAATAAAATAAAATCTACATACACAGTCTTTAAGACTTTTATAACGTGTCAGAAGTATGGAATGCTGTGATGCGGCCTGTACACTACTACACACGCTGCTGAAATTGTTTTCTTTTGGAGGAGCGGAGGGGGTGGGGGTTGCAGAGTTGGGGTGCCTTATAAGGTAAACAGTGACTAAATGTCTCTCTATGTCCGTTATGAATCCTGCTGACCCGTTTGAGTTTGAATTTCTACAGTTGGGAAATTCTGTTCCATTCGGCCACAACACTCCTCTGTCTTCTCAGCTCCAACTGACACGTCTTGATTCACTGGCCTCAGTGGCCTGCTTATTTAGAGGGGGTGTGAGGGTATGACCAGGATGAGGCCTGTGTGTGTGTGAATATAGTGTGTTATGTGCGGTGCAATGCAATGAGTCGAAGAGCAAAATGAAGGGGAAAGAAAGATTGAGTGAGACGGGGTGGAGGAGGCTGCACAGTTGACATTTGGATAAAATCCATACAGGAGTAAAAAAGGGGCTAATGCAGTTAATAACATGAAGTTGTCTTAGCTACCAGAACTGTAACAAAGTGTACTAGCCTAATGCTGGGTAACATGGTCTCTAGCACGCCACACGCAGCTCAGGGGAGAGAGACAGGGACACTAACACTCCACCTACTGAGAAGAGTGGCCTAGAGGGCCCTCTTACCCAGTCAGGGGTGAGATGGGGGGAGGGAGTGTGGAGTGTATCTTACCGGGAAACGCAAAAGACGAGAAGCATAATATGGTTTGTCGGTACCTAGCTACAGTACATGTGGTAGGATACCTGGTCTCATGAGAGGACTTCCTCTGAGTTCTCTTGTAAAGGGTTCAGGCTAGCAGTAATTGGTGAAGTTTGTATGACTACTGTAATACTGTAGATGTGTGTGGCACTCCATCTGCCTTTCTTAAAGGCTGGAATTCATCACAGCATGTCTTGAAATGGGCACACAAGCCAGCACTGTTATTAACACATGGGAGTGTCTGTCTGTCTGTCTGTCTGTCTGTCTGTCTGTCTGTCTGTCTGTCTGTCTGTCTGTCTGTCTGTCTGTCTGTCTGTCTGTCTGTCTGTCTGTCTGTCTGTCTGTCTGCCTGCCTGCCTGCCTGCCTGCCTGTCTGTCTGTCTGTCTGCCTGTCTGTCTCTCGAAATTCAAAGTGCTTTATTGGCATGGAAAACATAAACTACATGACCAAAAGTATGTGTCATATGTCAAACATATCATTGGAATATTGCTTCCATTCAGAATATTGCTTCCATTAGTGAGGTCAGGCACTGACGTTGGGCGATTAGGCCTGGCTTGCAATCACTGTTCCAACTCATCCCAAAAGTGTTCGATGGGATTGAGGTCAAGGTTCTGTGCAGGCCAGTCAATTTCTTCCATACCGTCCTTGACAAACCATTTGTGTATGGACCTTGCATTGTGCACGCGGGTATTGTCATGCTGAAACAGGAAAGGGCCTTCCTCAAACTGTTGTCACAAAGTTGGAAGCACAGAATCATCTAGAATGTCATTGTATAATGTAGCATTAAGATATCCATTCACTGGAACTAAGGAGCCTAGCCCAAACCATGAAAAACAGCACCAGACCATTATTCCTACTTCACCGAACTTCATAGTTGGCACTATGCATTGGTGGATCTGCCAAACACAGATTCATCCGTCGGACTGCCAGATAGCGAAGAGTGATTCATCACTCCAGAGAACGCGTTTCCACTGCTCCAGAGTCCAATAGCGGCGAACTATATGGTACTCCAGCCGACGCTTGGCATTGAGCATGGTGATATTAGGCTTGTTTGCGCCTGCTTGGCCATGGTAACCCATTTCATGAAGTGGCTCCTAGATGTTTCCACTTCACAAACAGTTGCTGACGTTGCTTCCAGGGCAGTTTGGAACTCAGTAGTGAGTGTTGCAACCAATGACAGACAATTTTTACAATCAACGCGCTTCAGCACACGCCGATCCCGTTCTGTGAGCTTGTGTGGGTTCTAGACGTTTCCACTTCACAATAGCAGCACTTACCGTTGATCGGGGCAGCTCTAGCAGGACAGAAATTTGATGAATTGACTTGTTGGAAAGGTGGCATCCTATGACGGTGCCATATTGAAAGTCACTGGGTTCTTCAGTAAGGCCATTCTACTGCCAATGGGGATTGCATGGCTGTGTGCTCGATTGTATACACCTTTCAGCAATGGGTGTGGCTGAAATAACCACATTGTCTAATTTGAAGTGGTGTCCACATTCTGCTGTATATATTGTATGTGTATGTTACATTACATTGCCAAAGCAAGATAAAAAGATCATTAACTAAATTGTAATAAACAATACAAAAATGTACCGTAAACATTACAGTCACAAAGGTTCCAAAGGAATAGAGACATTTCAAATGTCATATTATGGCTATATGCAGTGGATTGCACACTGTGGTATATCACCCAATAGATATGGGAGTTTATTAGCATTTTATTTGTTTTTGAATTATTTATATTTTAATAACCAGGTAGGCCAGTTGAGGAGAAGTTCTTTGTGGGTCTGTGTAATCTCAGGGAAATATGTATCTCTAATAAGTTTTTTAATTTAATTTATTTTTTTATTTCACCTTTATTTAACCAGGTAAACTAGCCGAGAACAAGTTCTCATTTACAACTGAGACCTGGCCAAGATAGGTCAGGAAGTGCAGCTCAGTTTCCACATCATTTTGTGGGCAGTGTGCACACAGCCTGTCTTCTCCTGAGAGCCAGGACTGCCTATGGCGTTCCTCTCTCAATAGCAAGGCTATGCTCACTGAGTCTGTACATAGACAAAGCTTCCCTCAAACTTGGGTCAATCACAGTGGTCAGTTTTTCTGCCACTTTGTACTCTCTGATTAGGGCCAAATAGCATTCTAGTTTGCTCCGTTTTTTTGTTCATTCTTTCCAGTTTGTCAAGTAATTATCTTTTTGTTTTCTCATGATTTGGTTGGGTCTAATTCAATCAATCAATCAATCACATTTATACATAAAGCCCTTCTTTCATGAACTGATCACAATGTGCTGTACAGAAACCCAGCCTAAAACCCCACTCTCTCTCCTACCATTCCGACATAACTCTCCACTCTCTACTACCACTCAGTCTCTCTCTCTCTCTCTCTCTCTCTCTCTCTCTCTCTCTCTCTCTCTCTCTCTCTCTCTCTCTCTCTCTCTCTCACTCTCTCTGTCTCTCCTCTCTCTCTCCCTCTCTCTCTCTCGCGCGCGCTCTCTCTCTCTCTCTCTCTCTCTTCATTCTCTCCCTCTCTCACTCTCTCTGTCTCTCCTCTCTCTCTCCCTCTCTCTCTCTCACGCGCGCTCTCTCTCTCTCTCTCTTTGAGTTGAAGTTCAACAGGCTAGAAGTAGTCATGATGGGGAGAGAGGAGGAGGGGAGAGGGGGGAAGAGAAGAGGGGATTAGAGGGGAGAGGGGGAAAGAGGGGAGTAATGGGGTAGTGAGCGAAAGCAGAGTGACTTTCATAACAGTGTATGAACAGTTGCTTCAATGCCACTGTTGTCACTGGAATAGCTGATGAGGGGTTCTCAGTGTGTTCTCAGTGTGTTCTCAGTGTGTTCTAAGTGTGTTCTCAGTGGGTTCTCAGTGTGTTCTCAGTGTGTTCTCAGTGTGTGCACTGATTGAGTGTCACATTTATTTTTTACTCTCCAATTCCCTCCACCTCTTTCCTACCATTCAGTCATAACTCTCCACTCTCTCTCTGCTACCAGTCAGTCATAACTCTCCACTCTCTCTCCGCTACCAGTCAGTCATAACTCTCCACTCTCTCTCATACCATTCAGTCATAATTCCCCACTCTCTCTCTCTCTCCTATAATTCAGTCATAACTCTCCACTCTCTTCTACCATTCAGTCATAACTCTCCACTCTCTCTCCTACCATTCAGTCAATACTCTCCACTCTCTCTCTACTACCATTCAGTCAATACTCTCCACTCTCTCTCTACTACCATTCAGTCATTTCTATCCACTCTCTCTCCTACCATTCAGTCATATCTCTCCACTCTCTCTCCTACCATTCAGTCAATACTCTCCACTCTCTCTCTACTACCATACAGTCAATACTCTCCACTCTCTCTCTACTACCATTCAGTCATTTCTATCCACTCTCTCTCCTACCATTCAGTCATATCTCTCCACTCTCTCTCTACGACGATTCAGTCATAACTCTCCACTCTCTCTCCTACCATTCAGTCAATACTCTCCACTCTCTCTCTACTACCATTCAGTCATTTCTATCCACTCTCTCTTCTACCATTCAGTCATATCTCTCCACTCTCTCTCTCTACGACGATTCAGTCATAACTCTCCTCTCTCTCTCCTACCAGTCAGCCATAACTCTCCACTCTCTCTCCTACCATTCAGTCATAACTCTCCACTCTCTCTCCTACCATTCAGTCATAACTCTCCACTCTCTCTCCTACCATTCAGTCATATCTCTCCACTCTCTCTCCTACCATTCCGACATAACTCTCCACTCTCTCCCCTACCATTCAGTCATAACTCTCCACTCTCTACTACCACTCAGTCATAATTCCCCACTCTCTCTCTCTCTCCTATAATTCAGTCATAACTCTCCACTCTCTTCTATCATTCAGTCATAACTCTCCACTCTCTCTCCTACCATTCCGACATAACTCTCCACTCTCTCCCCTACCATTCAGTCATAACTCTCCACTCTCTACTACCACTCAGTCATAATTCTTCACTCTTTTCTGCCATTTAGTCATCTCTCAACTCTCTCTCCTACCATTCAGTCATCTCTCAACTCTCTCTCCTACCATTCAGTCATAATTCCCCACTCTCTCTCTCTCTCCTATAATTCAGTCATAACTCTCCACTCTCTTCTACCATTCAGTCATAACTCTCCACTCTCTCTCCTACCATTCAGTCATAACTCTCCACTCTCTTTCTACTACAATTCAGTCATAACGCTCCACTCTGTCTCTCCGAATATTCAATAACTTTCCACTCTCTCTCCTACCATTCAGTCATAATTCCCCACTCTCTCTCTCTCTCTCCTATAATTCAGTCATAACTCTCCACTCTCTTCTACCATTCAGTCATAACTCTCCACTCTCTCTCCTACCATTCAGTCATAACTCTCCACTCTCTTTCTACTACAATTCAGTCATAACGCTACACTCTCTCTCTCCTACCATTTAGTCAATACTCTCCACTCTCTCTCCTACCATTCAGTCATAATTCCCCACTCTCTCTCTCTCTCTCCTATAATTCAGTCATAACTCTCCACTCTCTTCTACCATTCAGTCATAACTCTCCACTCTCTCTCCTACCATTCAGTCATAACTCTCCACTCTCTTTCTACTACAATTCAGTCATAACGCTACACTCTCTCTCTCCTACCATTTAGTCAATACTCTCCACTCTCTCTCCTACCATTCAGTCAATACTCTCCACTCTCTCTCCTACCATTCAGTCATAATTCTCCACTCTCTCTTCTACAATTCAGTCATAACTCTCCACTCTCTTTCTACTACAATTCAGTCATAACGCTCCACTCTCTCTCCTACCAGTCAGCCATAACTCCCCACTCTCTCTCCTACCAGTCAGCCATAACTCTCCACTCTCTCTCCTACCATTCAGTCATAACTCTCCACTCTCTCTCCTACCATTCAATCATCTCTCCACTCTCTCTCCTACCAGTCAGCCATAACTCTCCACTCTCTCTCCTACCATTCAGCCATAACTCTCCACTCTCTCTCCCCTACCACTCAGTCATAGCTCTCCAATCTCTCTCCCTCTCTTTCTCTCTCTCTCTCTCTCTCTCTCTCTCTCTCCAACCATTCAGTCATAACTCTCCACTCTCTCTCCTACCAGTCAGCTTTAACTCTCCACTCTCTCTCCTACCATTCAGCCATAACTCTCCACTCTCTCTCTCCTACCATTCAGTCATAACTCTCCACTCTCTCTCTCCTACCATTCAGTCATAACTCTCCACTCTCTCTCCTGCCACTCAGTCATAGCTCTCCAATTCTCTCTCTCTCTCTCTCTCTCTCTCTCTCTCTCTCCAACCATTTAGTCATAACTCTCCACTCTCTCTCCTACCATTCTGTCATAACTCTCCACTCTCTCTCCTCCCACTCAGTCATAACACTCCACTCTCTCTCCTACCATTCAGTCATAACACTCCACTCTCTCTCCTACCATTTAGTCATAACTCTCCACTCTCTCTCCTACCATTCTGTCATAACTCTCCACTCTCTCTCCTCCCACTCAGTCATAACACTCCACTCTCTCTCCTTCCATTCAGTCATATCTCTCCACTTATCTCCCTCTTTTCTCTTCTCCTCTTTTCCCTCCCTCTTGATTTGTGTTTAATGCATCTCCCTGTCTCTGTTTAATGATTGCTCTCCCACTGATTTTTCTATTTCTGTTTCAAACGTTTATCAGAGCAGCAGTGTTCCGTTTGTTACAGTGTGTGTGTGTGTGTGTGTGTGTGTGTGTGTGTGTGTGTGTGTGTGTGTGTGTGTGTGTGTGTGTTTTCCATCTCTCCTGCTGGTCTCACCATGGAGAATCTGATTGGCAAGGCAGAGCTTTAGCAGAAACAGGAGATCCAACTGCATGGAAACAGTCTTGTGTGTGGGAGTAGCAGTGAAACCATTTCCTCTCTACACATACACACACACACTCCTCTCAGCCAGATCGCTAATAGCCGAGCTAGTGTACAGTTTATATGAGAGAGGAGAGAGCTATCCAGGAGGCCAGGTCACTTAGTATGGCCCTCTGTGAGGAGTAGAGGGATACGGACAAAAGCACAGTGGCCTCATGGTTCTAGGGTCAATAAGTGGTTGTCAAGGTGAAGCGGTGATGATTAGATCTGCTCTATGAGGAGGAATGGAGGGATCACCTGCCGCTGTCTACTCTGTTGCACTATACCTTGAACCCCACCTTCACCA
The DNA here is from genome assembly GCF_034236695.1 of Oncorhynchus nerka. Taxonomy (NCBI): domain Eukaryota; kingdom Metazoa; phylum Chordata; class Actinopteri; order Salmoniformes; family Salmonidae; genus Oncorhynchus; species Oncorhynchus nerka. The sequence continues at coordinate 10,817,924 of NC_088423.1, read as the reverse complement.
CCCACTTCCATTCAGCATCCATGCTTTCACTAACAGCTCACCAGACTCCTATTGTCTAGCATGTTATAGCCTAGTGAAAGAGTGTGAATGGTTATATACAGTGAATCACCATTAATTAATTGGACCAAACAGGACATGGGAGATAAATTACAAACTACTGATGTTAACCTTTTACACTGGTGCGAATTGACCTATATGGATTGGGATGAATTGAAATGTTTCTTACAGAAGACATGTGAAAAGCATATTCATAACCCTTGTGGCAATTGAAAGGGAACAGTTTGGAGATCATGGCGAAATTATTAGACCAACATTGAGTACACAATAGTTCACCTAACAAGACTGAATCCAAACATTACATTGTTGATGTTATGTGCATTTTACATTTACTGTACTTTTTGCAGCATTTGTTGATAACGAAATCTGAAAATACATTCAGTAACAGGAACTAGAGCAAGCCTGCATCCCTGCCATCACACAATAACTGTTGTTGTTTTCGCAATCCCAAAATTGTCCATTATAAATCGCAATCTGGGTCAGATGGGTGTGGTTTGAAAGCTTGTTATATTTTCAACATGATTAGCTAAGTTATAAAATATGATCTTACAGACTTTCACAAGGCAATTCAGAGAAATAGATCATAATTGTTGTGTCCAATAGAATGGAGTGATGCATTCAGGCACCGCCCAAGTTTTCTTCACCATGAACAAATTCTGTTCAGAACAAACCACGGGTTGACATGTCATCTTGTAACTGTACATCAAATATAGTGATCATGAATGTGTACAATGTCTATGACATGAGTTTTAGGGACTTGGATGTTTGGCTTGCTTATATGACATCAAAGCGGTGTTTATTATGCTGTAATTCTCAAACTCTCATCTTTTAAAATAGATCTTAATTTACGGCATTTCCCTCACTCAGACAACAAAAAATGTGGTGCCCAATTAGTGGAAGGGATGGGGGCAACTTCTTGTTGCACTCAGTGTTGAAGTTCTGAACAGCTGTCAGTCAAAATCCGTACAGACCTACGTTTCAGAAACTATTCCTACCCATTGACTTATTCCACACCTGTGACCGACCGGCTCGATTCGGTCTTAAGTAGAAACATTTGAAATGGTGTTTTTTACATTGGATACAGATAGAGACTTAGAGCAAGAACATGGTATATCATACACCGCAGTTGAGGAACAATAGGAAAGTCATTCTGCTTTGAAAGTTGATAAACGTGTAACCTCACTTTTGAGAAAATGGCCCTTGAATGTTTTGGTAAATGTACTGGAGAGATCTTTTTTTCTACACCTATTCAGAATCGTTCACACCCTCTTAAGCCTTAGCCCCACACATCTCGTTAAGGATTCACATGTGAGTCATGTACTATCCAACCAAAGATTTCAAGACTAAAGACTGGTTTATGTCTATCAACAGTTGTTGCAGTGACATCATGAACATTCTATTGTTGTCCGACATGAAACTTGTCGTTTTTAAAAAGTATCAACACAGAAACTACAGACTGCATGACATCAGCAGCCTGGTGATCTGAAATAGCATAACTAGTGTATTTTACCACCAATAAACCCACCTGTTTAAACATTTATTTAGTATATGTCAATCTAGCAAGCCAGGCACCTAAAAGCAGCTTTCTAAACAATGTTTTGGTTCATTTCTAGCTTGGTAGCGAGCTAATGTTAAGTTAGCTGGCTAGCCAGTTCAAATAATGACCATTTCATATAGCTGACAACATCTTCACTTTAGCTCATTTGTATTCATTATTACAGGAAAATAAACTCCCAACAAGATCATTATTGACAAGTTAATGGTCAGCCAATTACAGAAAATTGCTTACGGTTGTGTGTGTGACAAAATAAAAGCAGGGCATTAATTTATGGCTTGGGGGTAGAAGCTGTTTAGAAACCTCTTGGACCTAGACTTGGCGCTCTGTTACGCCAAGTGGAGTGCAATAGAGATTGCATCATCTGTGGATCTTGTGTGAGCCATGACCAGCCTTTCAAAGCATATCATGGCTACAGACATGAGTGCTACGGGTCGGTTGTCATTTAGGCAGGTTACCTTAGTGTTCTTGTTCTGCTTGAAACATGTTGGTATTACAGACTCAGACAGGGAGAGGTTGAAAATGTCAGTGAAGACACTTGCTTGTTGGTCAGCGCGTCCTCAGAGTACACGTCCTGGTAATCCGTCTGGCCCAGCGTATTGCGAATGTTGACCTGTTTAAAGGTCTTACTCACATCGGCTGCGGAGAGCGTGATCACACAGTTGTCCGGAACAGCTGATGCTGTCATGCGTGTTTCTGTGTTACTTGCCTCGAAGCAAGCATATAAGTTATTTTGCTCTTCTGGTATGCTCGTGTCACTGGGCAGCTCTCGGCTGTGCTTCCCTTTGTAGTCTGTCATAGTTTGCAAGCCCTGCAACATCCGACGAGCATCAGAGACAGTGTAATATAATTCGATCTTAGTCCTGTATTGATGCAACCCGGTGTGCACTTCCGGGTTGGAGCGAGCGGTCGCATCTGCACTCGGTCCGCAGGTAGTATTACATTTCATTACATTTCATTATAGTACAACGGTTTGATTTGTCTAATCTTATCAATTTCTTCTTAGCTAGCTACACAGCCGTCTTTGTTTCATAGATAATTGCGTAATTATCGTATTTCGTCGTCCTAACGCAGTCTACACTGCCCTGCAGCTAGCCAGCTAGCTAACGTCCACCGTTAGCTAGTCCACCGTCTACCGATTAGCAGCACAACTATTACACTCAACTGAACGACTTGATTAGTGTAGTGTTAGCTAGCTACATAGTTGTCTTTGCTGTCTTCGTACCCAAGATAATTGTGTAGTTTAGAGTGTGTAGTTTTATGTCGTCCTTAACATAGGAGACTCTGCTAGCTAGCCAACAGCTAGCCAACGCCTACCGAACAGAACTTCTGCACTCAACAACCGGGCGCATTTCGCTCGCTCCACAGGTAGTATCACATTTTTCATTTCATTTCATTACAGTACAACGGCTTGATTTGTTTGATCGTAGCTAGCTACATAGCTAGCTACACAGCCGTCTTTGTATCAAAGATAATTGTGTAGTCTAGAGCGACTTCCTAGGTTAGTTAGCCAGCTATTGTCGTTCTTTAACGCAACGTAACGTAATCAACACTGCTAGCTAGCCAGCTAGCCCCGAATAGCAGCACAGTAGAAACTATTACACTCAACGGAACGACTTGATTAGTGTAGTGTCAACAACGCAGCCAATGCCAACTAGCCTACTTAGTCAACAACGCAGCCTCTGCCAGCTAGCCTACTTCAGCAGTACTGTATCATTTTAATCATTTTAGTCAATAAGATCCTTGCTACGTAAGCTTAACTCTCTGAACACTCGCGACGTGTAGTCCACTTGTCATTCCAATCTCCTTTGCATTAGCGTAGCCTCTTGTGTAGCCTGTCAACTATGTGTCTGTCTATCCCTGTTCTCTCCTCTCTGCACAGACCATACAAACGCTCCACACCGCGTGGCCGCGGCCACCCTAATCTGGTGGTCCCAGCGCGCACGACCCACGTGGAGTTCCAGGTCTCCGGTAGCCTCTGGAACTGCCGATCTGCGGCCAACAAGGCAGAGTTCATCTCCGCCTAAGTCTCCCTCCAGTCCCTCGACTTCTTGGCACTGACGGAAACATGGATCACCACAGACAACACTGCTACTCCTACTGCTCTCTCTTCGTCTGCCCACGTGTTCTCGCACACCCCGAGAGCTTCTGGTCAGCGGGGTGGTGGCACCGGGATCCTCATCTCTCCCAAGTGGTCATTCTCTTTTCCCCTTACCCATCTGTCTATCGCCTCCTTTGAATTCCATGCTGTCACAGTTACCAGCCCTTTCAAGCTTAACATCCTTATCATTTATCGCCTCCAGGTTCCTCGGAGAGTTCATCAATGAGCTTGATGCCTTGATAAGCTCCTTTCCTGAGGACGGCTCACCTCTCACAGTTCTGGGCGACTTTAACCTCCCCACGCCTACCTTTGACTCATTCCTCTCTGCCTCCTTCTTTCCACTCCTCTCCTCTTTTGACCTCACCCTCTCACCTTCCCCCTACTCACAAGGCAGGAAATACGCTTCATCTTTACTAGATGCTGTTCTTCCACTAACCTCGTTGCAACTCCTCCAAGTCTCCGACCACTACCTTGTATCCTTTTCCCTCTCGCTCTCATCCAACACTTCCACACTGCCCCTACTGGATGGTATCAGTCCCAACCTTCGCTCTCTCTCCCCCGCTACTCTCTCCTCTTCCATCCTATCATCTCTTCCCTCTGCTCAAACCTTCTCCAACCTATCTCCTGATTCTGCCTCCTCAACCCTCCTCTCCTCCCTTTCTGCATCCTTTGACTCTCTATGTCCCCTATCCTCCAGGCCGCTGTCCTCCCTCCCGCTCCGTGGCTCGACGACTCATTGCGAGCTCACAGAACAGGGCCAGCCGAGCGGAAACTCTTGAACGTGCCGTCCTTGGCCAGCTCTCCCGCTATCTCTCTCAGAATGACCTTCTTGATCCAAATCAGTCAGGTTTCAAGACTAGTCATTCAACTGAGACTGCTTTCTCTGTATCACGGAGGCGCTCCGCACTGCTAAAGCTAACTCTCTCTCCTCTGCTCTCATCCTTCTAGACCTATCGGCTGCCTTCGATACTGTGAACCATCAGATCCTCCTCTCCACCCTCTCCGAGTTGGGCATCTCCGGCGCGGCCCACGCTTGATTACGTCCTACCTGACAGGTCGCTCCTACCAGGTGGCGTGGCGAGAACATCTCACCACTGGTGTCCCCCAGGCTCTGTTCTAGGCCCTCTCCTATTCTCGCTATACACCAAGTCACTTGGCTCTGTCATAACCTCACATGGTCTCTCCTATCATTGCTATGCAGACGACACACAATTAATCTTCTCCTTTCCCCTTCTGATGACCAGGTGGCGAATCGCATCTCTGCATGTCTGGCAGACATATCCGTGTGGATGACGGATCACCACCTCAAGCTGAACCTCGGCAAGACGGAACTGCTCTTCCTCCCGGGAAGGACTGCCCGTTCCATGATCTCGCCATCACGGTTGACAACTCCATTGTGTCCTCCTCCCAGAGCGCTAAGAACCTTGGCGTGATCCTGGACAACACCCTGTCGTTCTCAACTAACATCAAGGCGGTGGCCCGTTCCTGTAGGTTCATGCTCTACAACATCCGCAGAGTACGACCCTGCCTCACACAGGAAGCGGCGCAGGTCCCCCAGGCACTTGTCATCTCCCAGGATTACTGCAACTCGCTGTTGGCTGGGCTCCTGCCTGTGCCATTAAACCCTACAACTCATCCAGAACGCCGCAGCCCGTCTGGTGTTCAACCTTCCCAAGTTCTCTCACGTCACCCCGCTCCTCCGCTCCCTCCACTGGCTTCCAGTTGAGTCGCATCCGCTACAAGACCATGGTGCTTGCCTACGGAGCTGTGAGGGAACGGCACCTCAGTACCTCCAGGCTCTGATCAGGCCCTACACCCAAACAAGGGCACTGCGTTCATCCACCTCTGGCCTGCTCGCCTCCCTACCACTGAGGAAGTACAGTTCCCGCTCAGCCCAGTCAAAACTGTTTTCTGGCCCCCCAATGGTGGAACAAACTCCCTCACGACGCCAGGACAGCGGAGTCAATCACCACCTTCCGGAGACACCTGAAACCCCACCTCTTTAAGGAATACCTAGGATAGGATAAAGTAATCCCTCTCACCCCCTCCCCTGAAAAGATTTAGATGCACTACTGTTCCACTGGAGGTCATAAGGTGAATGCACCAATTTGTAAGTCGCTCTGGATAAGAGCGTCTGCTAAATGACTTAAATGTAAATGTAATGCTTTGCCTGTTTGTTGGTTCGTCTGAGGGCATAGCGGGATTTCTTATAAACTTCAGGGTTAGAGTCCCACTCCTTGAAAGCGGCATCTCTACCCTTTAGCTCAATGTGAATGTTGCCTGTCATCCATGGCTTCTGGTCAGGGTATGTACGTAAAGTCCCTGTGGGGATGACATCCTCGATGCACTTATTTATCAAGCTAGTTACTGAATGTGGTATATTCCTCAATGTCATTGGAAGAATTTAGGGACATATTCCAGTCTGTGCTAGCAAAACAGGCCTGTAGTATAGCATCTGCTCCATCTGACCACTTTTCTATAGACCGAGTTACTGATGCTTCCTGATTTGATTTTTGCTTGTAAGCAGGAATCAGGAGGATAGAGATGGTCAGATTTGACAAATGGAGGGCGAGGAGAACTTTTTACTTGTCTCTGTTTGTGGATTAAAGGTGGTCTAGAATGTTTTTCCCTCTGGTTGCACATTTAACATGCTGATATAATATTTACAAAACTGATTTAAGATTCCCTGCATTAAAGTCCCTGGCCACTAGGAGCGCCGCCTCTGGATGACCCTTTTCCTGTTTGCTTATGGCGGAATACAGCTCATTGAGTGCGGTTTTAGTGCCAGTCTGTAGTGGTTTGTCGACAGCTACGAAAAATACAGATGAAAACTCTATAGGTAGATGGTGTGGTCTACAATTTATGATGAGAGACCTCCTTAGATATCGTGCACCAGCTGTTGTTTACATAAATGCATAGTCCCACCCCGATCCCCGGTGTCTTACCAGAGGCGGCTGTTCTGTCCTGCCGATAGAGTGTATAACCCACCAGCTGTATGTTCTTAATGTCGTCATTCAGCCACGACTCAGTGAAACATAGTACAGTTTTTAATGTCCCTTTGGTGGGATATACATGCTTTCAGTTAGTCCCATTTATTTTCCAGCGATTGAACGTTAGCTAGCAGAAAGGAAGGATAGGGAAGATTAGCGACTCACCGCCTGATCCTCACAAGGCATCCTGATCTCTTTTCGTGAAACCTACATTTCCTTGTTCAGTGAATCAAGGGGATCGAGGCCAGGTCGGTTGTCCGTAGTATATCCCTCGTGTTTGATCCATTGAAGAAGAACTCCTTGTCCAATTTGAGGTGAGTAATCCCAGTTCTGATATCTTGAAGCTCTTTTCGGTCATAAGAGACGGTAGCAGCAACATTATGTACAAAACAAGTTGCGAAAAAACAAACAAAATAGCATGGTTGGTTAAGAGCCGAAAAGACGGCAGCCCTACCCTCTGGCGCCATCTTCTGATCAGTTCTACTACGTGATATCTTTCAAAAAAGCTGCATTGAAGGAATTGCCTAAACATACTGACCAGGACATGTTATAGACAGAAGCATGCTACATGGCAAACCAATCTGAACTAATCTCTCGGCATGTCCAGCCCATCCATTATCTCAGCCAATCATCACTAGCGGAAAGGTTCCTGTCTTTTTCCGTAGCTAAACCAACTAGGCTCATAATTTAACAATTGTATTAGTATTTACAGATGGCATACAACTTGTTATTAAGGCACATGAAAGTTCACATTTTCCAGAAGGCAGATGCCGCTCCTGTGAAGTAGTATACGCCTAGTTTCCCGAAACAAGTTACAAACATATTGAGTGTTGAACGTTTCCAAGAGCACAGGGGTCTCCTTCATTGGGAAATGGAAAAATATGGAACTAACCAGACTTTGTCTAGAGCTGGCCTTCCGACCAAACTGAGCAACCGGGCAAGAAGGACCTTGGTCAGGGATGTAACCCAGGACCCAATGACCACTGCCAGAACTACAGAGTTCCTTGGCTGAGATGGGAGAACCTTCCAGAAGGACAACAGTCTCTACAGCACTTCACCAATCTGGGATTTATGGGTGGCCATACGAATGTCACTCCTGAGAAAAAGGCACATGACAGCCTGCCCAGTGTTTGAAAAAAGACATGTGAAAGACTGACAACATAAGGGAAACAATTATATGGTCTGATGAGACAAAACAAATACTATTTGGCCTGAATGCAAAGTGCACTGTCTGAAGAAAACCAGGCACAGCTCATCATTCATCTAACAACATCCCTACCATGAAGCGTGGTGGTGGCAGCATTATGTTATGGGGATGCTTTTCAGTGGAAGGGACTGGGAGTCTGGTAAAGATACAGGGATCTATGAATTGAGCCAAATACAGGCAAATCCTTGATGAGAACCTGCTTCAGAGTTCAAACAACCTTAGACAGGGGTGAAGATTTAGGTTCCAACAGGACAATGACCCAAAGCAACGCTGGAATGGCTTCAGAACAAGAATGTGAAAGTCCATGACATGCCCAGCCAAAGCCCAGACTTGAATCCCATTGAAAGATTGTTGTTCACCGCTTGAAGAGTGGTGTTCACCGCCGCTCCCCATCTAATTTAACAGAGCTTGAGAACATCTGCAAGGAAGAATTGGAGAAAATCCCCAAATCCAGATGTGCAAAGCTGATACAGACATTCCCAACATGACTCAAAGCTGAAATCACCGCCAAAGGGGCTTCTACAAAGTATTGACTCAGGGGTGTGAAAACGTATGTAAATTTGATATTTCTCTATTTCATTTTCAATATATTTGCAAAAATTTCTAAAAACAAATTTTTCCATTGTCATTATGTGGTATTTTGTGTAGATGGGTGAGAAAATGGATTTAATATGTTTTAAATTCAGGCTGTAACACAACGACATGTGGAATAGGTCAACGGGTATGAATACTTTCTGAAAGTGCTGTATTATTGGCCAAATCTGCTATTTTCAACCCATGTATACAAGTGAAAAAGGTTAAACCAAGGTTTGATGGATATTAGATTAATGCACAACAATCAATCAGTTCCATATGACTTTGTCTAGATTGGAATAATTCTATCAATTCCAAGACTGCATTTCTCAATAGACTTATACTATAATTTCAATAGGTTTGGATGGTCTCTAATTGTACTAGAGCGGTATGACAAAATCTCAAACTGTGTGAATGACATCGCCCCATTGCATAATGAAATGGCTGAGCAAGTGAATAATTCCCCAAGTTGTGCTTCTCTCTCTATATTTAGCTACTTCTTTATCCCAGAGAAAGCTTTTAAGTTTAGTGGAGGATTAAGTCATACTCGATTGGTGCTTTTTGGCTTTTTTTATGACATCTGAAAAAAGACTAAGAGAGAAGGATTTAAAACACTAAATGAGCGCATCATTCTGAACTCTTCGTCTCTGATACTGGGATCTTACTGAATATGCTTAGTGGCCTTAATATTGATGATAATTTCTCCCTCTGTTTTGCAAGGGCGCTACACCATTGGTTCTATTCTGCCAGGAAGATCAATCAAGCTCAGACAAAGTTTTAGAAACTATGCTATTTGAACCCAGGACCATTTCGATAATAAGTGTTTTAATTCATGCTATCAAGTATTATCTTCTAGCATCAAACTTACATTCTGTTTGTATGTATGATGTTATTAGTTTTAGCCAACATTCAATTCAGCAGGTCACATTGTTTGCTCCCTGTGTGTGAGAGCCTGGACCAATGTGGTGTATCGGTCAGACCATCCCCCCTCCTGACCAGTGGGAGTTAGTGTGCATCCAAAATGGGACCCTGTTCCCTATATAGTGCACTACTTTTGACCAGGGCCCATGTGTCTGCATTATACAAAAGCACTGCACTGTACACAGGGTATATCAAACATTAAGAACACCTTTTTGCCCTCAGAACAGCCTCAATTCATCGGGGCATAGACTCTACAACAGGGGTGTCAAACTCAAATACCCAGTGGGCCAAAATGTAAAACCTGAACAAAGTCACGGGCCAACATTGAACAAATTAACCTTTTAATACGGACCCAAACAAGTTTTGCTTTAACATTGAATATGGAACAAGCATCGCTTATTACCATACAATATATAATTTAACAGTGGAGACATGCAAAATCGAATTTCAAATGAAAAAACACATCAATGGCATTCATTTATTAAATAAATCAAATTTAAATAAAAATTGTATGCCTCTTTTCTATTTGCAGCCTTCTGATTTAAATACCAAAATAAACTTTTTCCACTGGCTAATAATTTTACAAATAAAATGATAATAAATCAAATCAACCATTCAAGCCCATGCCTTGTAGCAAGAAAAAGTGCATAAAGAAAACGTTAATTATTGCACACTGGTCTAATCTGATGTGCCCAAGCCAGATACCTGGCATCTCTTCTTGGATGCTAGTTCATCAATGTCAACTCACAGGAGCCATTTCCTGAAATAAACACATGCTCAAACACAAACTACAACACATAAACTGGGGAACGTAACAGGTGGCAAGATCACATGTGCGATCAGCTACTGTGTTCCTGCTCAGGCTCACGTTTGAAAATGCTTGTTTTTTATCTGGGCATACGAGGTCACAAACCTTCATCATGCACTTTTTCATGAACTCTCCCTCATTAAAGGGCCGGGCTGATTTTGCGATCTCTGCTGCCACTATATAACTAGCCTTTACAGCAGCCTCGCTTTGTGATGTGGCTTTTTTAAACATATTCTGTTGTGAAACCAAACTTCTTTTCATCTCCTCTACTTTCTGGCTCCTTTGAGTCATGTCCAGGTCCTTGTATTTGTCATGGTGTTTCGTTTCATAGTGTCGTCTAATGTTGTACTCCTTACTTACAGCCACGTTGACTCCACAAACAAGACAAACAGGTTTGTCTTTTACATATGTAAACAGATATTCTGCCTCCCACTTGTCCAGAAAGCTCCTGTTTTCTACCTTTCTTTTCGCCATTTTTGGGAAGGGTTAGCTCGCTGACAGTTGTAGCGTCTATGTTGCTATGACTACTATCACAGAGGAGAGAGCGTTTCTGGGTCCTGTCCTGATTGGCGCGCGAAAACAGCAGAGCATTATGGGATTCGTAGTATTAGTGGTGAATGCGCTGTATAATACCGGCGGGCCAGCTCTAGTAGTAATTTGGTATTGTCTCGCGGGCCAAATATAATTACCCCGCGGGCCAAATTTGGCCCACGGGCCAGAGTTTGACACCCATGCTCTACAAGGTCTCGAAAGCATTCCACAGGGATGCTGGTCCATGTTGACTCCAATGCTTCCCACAGTTATGTTAAGTTGGCTGAATGTCCTTTGTGTTTTGGACCATTCTTGATCCGCATAGGAAACTGTTGAATGTGAAAAACCCAGTTCTTGACAAAAACCGGTGAGCCTGGCGCCTACTGCCAAGGCACTTCAATCTTTTGTCTTGCCCATTCACCATCTATGAATGGCACACATACACAATACATGTCTCAACTGTCTCAAGGCTTAAAATCATTCTTTAACCTGTCTCCCCCCTTCATCTACACTGATTGAAGTTAATTTAACAGGTGACATCAATAAGTGATCATAGCTTTCACCTGTATTCACCTGGTCAGTCTATGTCATGGAAAGACCAGGTGTCCTTAATGTTTTGTACACTCAGTGTATGGGGAATAGAGTGCCATTTGGGACACACTTCAATAACGACCCTGCAGGGCTGGTACTGATGTTATGCTGATAAATGAGATCTGGGACTTTACTCTGATGTGGTATCTGTAATCTGTGGTGGTATCTGTACTCTGTGGTGGTATCTGTACTCTGTGGAGGTATCTTAACTCTGTGGTGGTATCTTTAATCTGTAGTGGTAGATTAACCCTGTGGTGGTATATTAACTCTGTGGTGGTATCTTTACTCTGTGGTGGCTTCTTTGCTCTCTTGCGGTATCTCTGGTGAATACCTGTTACGGCTTTCTTCCGTTGAAGGAGAGTCGGACCAAAATGCAGCGTGGTTAGTTCGATACATCTTTAATAATGAAACCACGAACAAATAAAAACAACAAACGGAACGTGAAAACCTATACAGCCTATCTGGTGAACACTAACACAGAGACAGGAACAATCACCCACGAAATACTCAAAGAATATGGCTGCCTAAATATGGTTCCCAATCAGAGACAACGATAATCACCTGACTCTGATTGAGAACCGCCTCAGGCAGCCATAGACTATGCTAGACACCCCACAAAAACCCCATGACAAAAGCGCACCACAATAACCCATGTCACACCCTGGCCTGACCAAATAAATGAAGACAAACATACCATACTTCGACCAGGTCGTGACAATACCTAAAAAATAAAATAAAAGTAAGAGATAAGAAAAACAAATAATTAAAGAGCAGCAGTAAATAACAATAGTGGGGTACCGGTACAGAGTCAATGTGTCAATGTGTGGGGACACCGGTGTCGAAGTAATTGAGATAATTATGTACATGCAGGTAGGGTTGTTAAAGTTGCTATGCATAGATAATAACAGAGAGTAGTAGCAGCGTGGGGGAGGGCAAATAGTCTGGGTAACCATTTGATTAGATGTTCAGTAGTCTTATGGCTTGGGGGTAGAAGCTGTTTAGAAGCCTCTTGGAGCTAGACTTGGCGCTCCGGTACTGCTTTCCGTGTGGTAGCAGAGAGAACAGTATGACTAGGGTGGCTGGAAGCTTGGCCCCGGTGGTCTACTGGGTCGTACGTACTACCCTCTGTTGTGCCTTGCGGTCAGATGAGAATGGGGACGTGCTCGGTGCTCCTTTTCCTGTAGTCCACAATCATCTCCTTGGTCTTGGTTACGTTGAGGGATAGGTTGTTGTCCTTGCACCACATTGTCAGGTTTCTGACCTCCTCCCTATAGGCTGTCTCATCGTTGTCGGTGATCAGGCCTATCACTGTTGTGTCATCAGCAAACTTAATGATGGAGTTGGAGTTGTGCCTGGCCATGCAGTCGTGGGTGAACAGGGAGTACAGGAGGGGATTGAGCATGCACCCCTGAGGGGCTCCAGTGTTGAGGATCAGAGTGGCAGATGTGTTGCTACCTACCCTTACCACCTGGGGGCGGCCCGTCAGGAAGTCTAGGATCAAGTTGCAGATGGAGGTGTTTAGTTCCAGGGTTCTTAGCTTATTGATGAGTTTTGAGGGCACTATGGTGTTGAACGCTGAGCTGTGGTCAATGAATAGCATTCTCACATAGGTGTTCCTTTTGTCCAGGTGGGAAAGGGAAGTTTGGAGAGTAATAGAGATTGCATCATCTGTGGATCTGTTGGTGCTGTATGCAAATTGGAGTGGGTCTAGGGTTTCTGGGAAGATGGTGTTGATGTGAGCCATGACCAGTCTTTCAAAGCATTTCATGGCTACAAACGTGAGTGCTACCGGTCTGTAGTCATTTAAGCAGGTTACCTTGGCGTTCTTGGGCACAGGGACTATGGTTGTCTACTTGAAACATTTTGGTATTACAGACTCAGACAGGGAGCGGTTGAAAATGAAGACACTTGCTTGTTGGTCAGCGCGTCCTCAGACTAGACGTCCTGGTAATCCATCTGGCCCTGTGGCCTTGTGAATGTTGACCTGTTTAAAGGTCTTACATCGGCTGCGGAGAGCTTGATCACACAGTCGTCCGGAACAGCTGATGCTGGCATGCGTGTTTTAGTGTTACTTGCCTTGAAGCGAGCATAGAACTTATTTAGCTCTTCTGGTAGGCTCGTGTCACTGGGCAGCTCTCGGCTGTGTTTCCCTTTGTAGTCTGTCATAGTTTGCAAGTCCTGCCACATTCGACGAGTGTCGGAGACAGTGTAGTGTGATTCGATCTTAGTCATGATTTGCCTGTTTGATGGTTCTTCGGAGGGCATGGTGGGATTTATTATAAACTTCCGGGTTAGAGTCCCACTCCTTGAAAGCGGCAGCTCTACCCTTTAACCTAGTACAAATGTTGCCTGTAGTCCGTGGCTTCTGGTTGGGGTATGTACGTACAGTCACTGTGGGGACGACGTCCTCGATGCACTTATTGATAAAGCCAGTGGCTGAAGTGGTGTACTCCTCAATGCCATCGGAATAATCCCGGAACATGTTCCAGTCTGTGCTAGCAAAACAGTCCTGTAGTTTAGCATCTGCTCCATCTGACCACTTTTTTATAGACCGAGTCACTGATGCTTCCTGCTTTGATTTTTGCTTGTAAGCAGGAATCAGGTGGACATAAACATGGTCAGGTTTGCCAAATGGAGGGAGAGGGCTTTGTCTCTGTATTTTTTTTATACCTCTGATTAAAGATTCAACATGTTGATAGAAATTTGGTAAAACTGATATAAGTTTCTTTGCATTATAGTCACCGGCCACTAGGAACGCCGCCTATGGATGAGCGTTTTCTTGTTTGCTTATGGCGGAATACAGCTCATTTAGTGCCGTTTTAGTTACAACCTTGCTCTGTGGTGCTTTGTAGACAGCTACGAAGAATACAGATGAGAACTCTCTGGGTAAATAGTGAAGTCTACAGCTTATCATAATATGCTCCACCTCAAGCGAGGAAAACTTTGAGACTTCCTTAGATTTCGTGCACCAGCTGTTTACATAAATGCTTACCAGAGTCTGTCTTTGCTGTTCTGTCTTGCCGATAGAGTGCATAACCCACCAGCTCTATGTTCTTAATGTCGTCATTCATCCACGACTCGGTGAAGCATGATATTTTACAGTTTTTAATGTCTGGTTGGTAGAATATAAGTGCTTTCAGTTCGTCCCATTTATTTTCTAGCGATTGAAAGGTAGCTAGCAGAACAGAGGGCATGGGCAGATTAGCCACTCGTCGCCTGGTCCTCACAAGGCACCCTGATCTTTTGCCTCGAAATCTCCATTTCCTTCTCCAGCAAATCATGGGGATCGGGGCCTGGTTGGTTGTCAACAGTATATCCCTCACATCCGAATCATTAAAGAAAAACTCTTCATCCAGTTTGAGGTGAGCAAATCCAGTTCTGGTGTTTAGAGGCTCTTTTTGTTCGTAAGAGATGGTAGCAGCAACATTATGTACAAAACAAGTAACGAACAACGCAAAACAAAATAAAGAAATAGCACGATTGGTTGAGAGCCGATAAGCCAGCAGACCTACCCACCGGCGCCATCACTTCATTATTCTCTTTAGTCTGCAGGGAATATGATTACATTTGTCTGTGGGTTTTGTTTGTTTGTAGGTGTGTGTGTGTGTGTGTGTGTGTGTGTGTGTGTGTGTGTGTGTGTGTGTGTGTGTGTGTGTGTGTGTGTGTGTGTGCATAAATATACATGTGTTTGCGGAGTGTGTGTGTGTGTCTGTCTGTGTGTGTATGAATGTGTTTGTACAGTGTTTGTGTGTGTGTGTGTGTGGCTGTGTTTGTACTGTGTGTGTGTATACAAGTGTTTGCACAGTGTGTGAGTGTTTACATGTGTATGTTTACATGACTAAGCACCACAGGAGGCGGCTGAGGGGAGGTCACCTCATCATAATGTCTGGAACAGAGTGAATGGAATGGCATCAACACATTGAAACCATTTGTTTGAAGTATTTGATACAATTCCATTAATTCCGCTCCAGCCGTTACCACGAGCCCGTCCTCCCTAATGAAGGGGCCACCAACCTCCTGTGCTAGGCACACTGTTTTCCCTTCATGTGACTTAATAACATATAGCCCTTGTGATGTCTAGGTGTGTGCTGTAGTCTGTAGTCTACATCGTCTATAGTCTGCCTAGCCGTGGTCCTGTGGGAGCTCAGTTTCACCTTAATTAACATCCCAATTATTAGCTGGAATTGCCCTGCTCTGCTCTCTCTGGCGCCACATGGGAAGCTCTCCCTCCCTGGTTAAATACATTACACCCCCCTCGTACTGTTATTGAGTTTCTTTCTGTTAACTCATTCATCTTTGGTTTGGGGAGCTTACAGAGGTGTAATTTGTAAGCCTGAGTATTAGGAGAGGAGAGGAGATGAGGAGGAAAGGAGGAGAGGAGGAGGAGAGAAGAGGGGAATGAGAGGAGAGGAGGAGGAGGAGAAGGAGATGAGAGGAGGAGGAGAGAAGAGGAGAAGGAGAGGAGAGGAAAAGGGAGGAGGAGGAGGAGAGGAGAGGAGAAGGAGAGGAGGGGAGGAGGAGAATAGGCGAAGGGAGAGAGGGGAGAGAGGAGAGGATGCAGGGAGAAGAGAAGAGAAGAGAAGAGAAGCAGAGGAGAGGAGGAGATGAGGAAGATAAGAGAAGAGGAGAAGGAGAGGAGGAGGAGAGGAGGAGAGAAGAGGAGAAGGAGTAGAGGATTGGAGGAAGAGAAGGAAAAGAGAGGAGAGAGGAGGGAAGAGAAGAGAGAGGAGAGGAGACGATGCAGGGAGATTATGCCATAGCCTCTTGCCCTACCATCCAGGTGTGTGTGTGTGTGTGTGTGTGTGTGTGTGTGTGTGTGTGTGTGTGTGTGTGTGTGTGTGTGTAGGTCACTGGGTTATGCTGAGTTCATAACCACCATAGAGTTAAATCAGGGATGGGTCCCCCTTTTTTAGGCCCATGGATCAATTTACCAAAATACTGTTACTGTTGAGAATTAAAATAGTAGAATTCACAAGTTGCAATTTCGAAATGTAGTTTTCTCTTCTTATGTCAGTCACTGACAGTCAAAGTAGGCCATCCCTGAGTTAGATAAAAGACTCTGGATGGATAAAACCCATTTTGGCATGGACATTTCCATTGAGGACTTCACCATTTTTTAAGTAGTCAACTGGGTGGGACTTCCCATTGGTTAAAGGAGGAACACATAATTCCATCCAGGTCATCAGAAGGAATCAGCCAATGAATTATTCTGTACTCATGAGTAAACATTCCATAACTGTAGGTGGCAGTAAATCACAAACCCTGGCTCTCAGAGACGCCATTACGGGACATATATAAAGATGATATCTCTTTCATTCTCAATGTTTACCAACAGGTAATTACTCGTTGGTAAAGTGTCTATCATCTTTGAGCTCCGACTTCCCACAAATCCTCTATCTAACTCGTTCTCTATTTAACCACTTGGTTACAAACGCAGCACTAGCCATGGTATAGTTAATCTGTCTCATCCCTGGCCTTTGCTATTTTACATGGCAATGATTGTGGAGAAAAGCCATGGCTAGATCAGTTAAATTCTCTATGACTTTACACTCTCTCTCTCTCTCTCTCTCTCTCTCTCTCTCTCTCTCTCTCTCTCTCTCTCTCTCCCTCTCTCTCTCTCCCCCTCTCTCTCTCTCTCTCTCTCTCTCTCTCTCTCTCTCTCCCTCTCTCTCTCTCTCCCTCTCTCCTCCCCCCCCCTCTCTCTCTCTCTCTCTCTCTCTCTCTCTGAGTAGTCTTTCTCCACTGTTGGCTCACGTCCCTTAATGAGAACTATCTGTATAAGGCTTTGTCCATTCCACCACTGTTTATCCTTCCCTGTTTTATGGATCATTACATTTGATATAACATTGGTGATTAATACTATTATAAAGTGGAGAATGGATTAAAATATGACATCTTTATCGCATTATTACCTTCCACTTAAGCTCTCTAACAGTTAGGCCAGTCAGTCTCGGTGACTCTCTGGGTCTCTGGCTCCAAGTCTGTTTGCCAGTCTCTGTGGTTCTGTTGGTTTCTGGCTTCATGCCAGTCTGTCAATCTCTGTGAGTCTGTGGGACGCTGGCTCTTTGGAAGTCTGTCAGTCAGTCTCTGTGACTGTGGGTTTCTGGCTCCATGGCAGTCTGTCAGTGTGTCTGTCTCTCTGACTCTGTGGGTCTCTGCCTCCTTGGGAGTCTGTCAGTCTGTCAATTTCTGTGGCTCTGTGGGTCTCTGGCTCCATGGTAGTTTGTCAGTCTGCCAGTCTCTACGACTCAGTAGGTTTCTGGCTCCATGTCACTGTGTCAGTCTGTCAGACTCTGCGACTCAATAGGTCTCTGGCTCCAATGCAGTCTGTCAGTCTGTCTATCTCTGTGGGCCTCTGGCTCCATGGCAGTCTGTCAGTCTCTGTGACTCAGTGGGCCTCTGGCTCCCTGGCAGTCTGTCAGTCTGTCTATCTCTGTGGGCCTCTGGCTCCATGGCAGTCTGTCAGTCTCTGTGACTCAGTGGGTCTCTGGCTCCATGTCAGTCTTCTGTGTTGTTGATCACCAGCTAACCATTCCTCAGGAGTGGCTACGGGACCTTTTCAACTATGCAAGTCCGTTAAGAACAAATTCTTATTTTCAAAGACAGCCTAGGAACAGTGGGTTAACTGTCTGTTCAGGGGCATAACGACAGATTTGTATCTTGTCAGCTCGGGGATTTGAACTTGCAACCTTTTGGTTACTAGTCCAACGCTCTAACCACTAGGCTACCCTGCAGCCCCTTGGCTAGGCCAGAGAGGGTAGGACGTGGGGGAGCAAAGGTTGGATTGGGAAAGGAAAGAAGAGGGAAAGGGGTGTTATTAGAGGCTTCATTTGCTGCTCATAATGTGAATTTGTCCACTCATGTGAGCCTGCTGTTCACTGTCCAGCAGTCGTAGTGGTTCTCCATTGAGGCACATTGTTCATCTCATACAAACCAGGACAGTCTCAGAACATTGAACAGAGAGAAAATGGAGAAGGAGAGAGACAGGGAGAGAGAGAGAGTTTTGGATTAGTGAGTGAGGAAGAAGCAGGAGATAGAGGTAGCATTCGTTGAGAACGGTTGTTTGGAGTATGTGTTCTTTGTGAGAGAGAGAAAGATAGATAATATGAAAGAGAGAGAGAGTAGCTCACACTCCGTCAGGCTGAAGATACAGTGAGTGAAGAGAGCTAACTCAATGTTGTATTTTTTGTTTGCTCGTTCCAGTCTCCTATCTCTTAATTCAATTCAATTCAAGGGCTTTATTGGCATGGAAAACATATGTTAACATTGCCAAACAAGTGAAGTAGATAATAATCAAAAGTGAAATTAACAATAAAAATGTACAGTGATCATTACACTCACATTAGTTCCAAAATAATAAATACAATTAAAATGTCATATTATGTATAGATTGTTGTAATGATTTGCAGTTAGTGAAAATACAAAAGGGAAAATAAATAAACATACATTTGGGTTATATTTTCAATGGTGTTTGCTCTTCACTAGTTGCCCTTTTCTTGTGGCAACATGTCACAAATATTGCTGCTGTGATGGCACACTGGTATTCCACCCAGTCGATATAGGAGTTTATAAAACAAAATGTTTTCAATTTATTTGTGGATCTGTGTAATCTGAGGGAAATATATGTCTCTAATATGGTCATACATTTGGCTGGAGGTTAGGAAGTGCAGCTCAGTGACTACCTCATATTAGGAGGGTTGTGCACATAGCCTGTCTTCTCTTGAGAGCCAGGTCTGCCTACGGCTGCCTTTCTCAATAGCAAGGCCATGCTCACTGAGTCTCTACATAGTCAAAACTTTTCTTAAGTTTGGGTCAGTCACAGTGGTCAGGTATTCTGCCACTGTGTACTCTCTGTTTAGGGTCAAATAGCATTCTAGTTTGCTCTGTTCTTTTGTTAATTCTTCCCAGTGTGTCAAGTAATTCTCTTTTTTTTCTCATGATTTGGTTGAATCTAATTGTGTTGCTGTCCAGGGGCTCTGTGGGGTCTGTTTGTGTTTGTGAACAGAGCCCCAGGATCAGCTTGCTTAAGGGACTCTTCTTCAGGTTCATCTCTCTGTAGGTTTTGGCTTTGTTATGGAAGGTTTGGTAATCGCTTCCTTCTACTGTAGGTGGTTGCAGAATTTAACGGCTGTTGTCTGGAATTTGATAATTAGCGGGTATCGTCCTAATTTGTTTAGGCCTAGGTATGTATTGTTTTTTTGTGTGCTCTAGGGAAACGGTGTCTAAATGCAATTTGTATTTGTGGTCATGACGACTGGCCCTTTTTTGGAACAATATAGTTTTTGTCTTACTGAGATGTACTGTCAGGGCCCAGGTCTGACAGAATATGTGTAGAATATCTAGGTGCTAAACCCCTACAACTCATCCAGAACGCCGCAGCCCGTCTGGTGTTCAACCTTCCCAAGTTCTCTCACGTCACCCCGCTCCTCCGCTCTCTCCACTGGCTTCCAGTTGAAGCTCGCATCCGCTACAAGACCATGGTGCTTGCCTACGGAGCTGTGAGGGGAACGGCACCTCAGTACCTCCAGGCTCTGATCAGGCCCTACACCCAAACAAGGGCACTGCGTTCATCCACCTCTGGCCTGCTCGCCTCCCTACCACTGAGGAAGTACAGTTCCCGCTCAGCCCAGTCAAAACTGTTCGCTGCTCTGGCCCCCCAATGGTGGAACAAACTCCCTCACGACGCCAGGACAGCGGAGTCAATCACCACCTTCCGGAGACACCTGAAACCCCACCTCTTTAAGGAATACCTAGGATAGGATAAAGTAATCCTTCTCACCCCCCTTAAAAGACCTAGATGCACTATTGTAAAGTGGCTGTTCCACTGGATGTCATAAGGTGAAAGCACCAATTTGTAAGTCGCTCTGGATAAGAGCGTCTGCTAAATGACTTAAATGTAATGTAATGTAAATGTGCTGTTGTAGGCCCTCCTTGGTTGGTGACAGAAACACCAGATCATCAGCAAACAGTAGACATTTGACTTCAGATTCTAGTAGGGTGAGGCCTGGTGCTGCAGACTATTCTAGTGCCCTCGCCAATTCGTTGATATATATGTTGAAGAGGGTGGAGCTTAAGCTGCATGCCTGTGTCACCCCACAGACCTGTGGAAAGAAATGTGTGTTTTATTTGCCAATTTTAACCGCACATTTGTTGTTTGTGTACATGGATTTTATAATGTCGTAATGTTCCCCCCAACACCACTTTCCATTAATTTTGTATAGCAGATCCTCATTGCTATATTGAGTCAAAAGCTTTACTGAAATCAACAAAGCATGAGAACATTTTGACTTTGTTTTGGTTTGTTTGTTTGTCATTTAGGGTCTGCAGGGTGACTACGTGGTCTGTCGTACAGTAATTTGGTAAAATGCCAATTTGACATTTGCTCAGTACATTGTTTTCTCTAAGGAAATGTACGAGTCTGCTGTTCATGATAATGCAGAAGATTTTCCCAAGGTTGCTGTTGACGCATATCCCACGATAGTTAATGGGGTCAAATTTGTCTCCACTTTTGAGGATTGTGGTGATCAGTCCTTGGCTCCAAATATTGGAGAAGATGCGAGAGTAAAGGATGATGTTAAAGAGTTTAGGTATAGCCAATTAGAATTTGTGGTCTGTATACTTCATTATGTTATTGAGGATACCATCAACACCACAGGCCTTTTTGAGTTGGAGGGTTAGTATTTTGTCCTGTAGTTCATTCAATGTAATTGGAGAATCCAGTTGATTCTGGTAGTCTTTAAAAGTTGATTATAAGATTTGTATTTCATCAGGTAGATGTTTTTTTCTGTTTCTTCTTTGTTATAGGGCCAAAAAGATTGGCGAAGTGGTTTACCCATACATCTCCGTTTTGGATAGATTACTCTTTGTGTTGTTGTATGTTAAGTGTTTTTAAATTTTCCGAGAAGCAGTTAGTCTATGGATTCTTCAATTACATTGAGCTGATTTCTGACCTGCTGTTCCTTCTTTTTCCAAGGTGTATATCTGTATTGTTTTAGTGATTCACCATAGTGAAGGCGTAGGCTCAGGTTGTCTGGCTCTCTGTGTTTTTGGTTGGATAGGTTTCTCAATTTCTTTCATAGGTTTCTGCGTTCTTCATCAAACCTTTTGTCATTGTTGTTCATTTTATTTGGTTTCCTGTTTGAAATGTAGATTAGATAGGGAAGCTGAGAGGTCAAATATTCTGTTTACGTTTTCTAGTGCCAAGTGTATACCTTCACTATTCCAGTGGAACATTTTGTCCAGGAAGTTGTCTAAAAGGGATTGAATTTGTTGTGCCTAATAGTTTTTCCTAGATTTCCATACTACTTTCCTTCCGTCTATAGTATTTCTTAATTTTATTCAGTTCCTTTGCTTTGATGCCTCATGATTGACTATTGCTCTGTTCAAATAGACTGATTTTGCTGTGATCTTATAGGGGTGTCAGTGGGCTGTGAACGCTCTGAGAGACTCTGGGTTGAGGTTAGTGATAAAGTAGTCTATAGCACTACTGCCAGGAGATTAGCTATAGGTGTACCTACAGTAGGAGTCCCCTCAAAGCCAGACATTGACTATGTAATTACCCAGCGTGTGACAGAGCTGCAGGGGTTGTGACCCGTCTTTGTTGGTTATGTCGTCATAGTTGTGAGTTATTTACTAAACCCCAGACAACCATATGAGGGGGGTTCTATACTAAACCTTAGACAACTGTCAAGGCACAAGGCGAGACCCAGACACAGGAGGCAGATGGTTGGAGTCTTACAGTTTTTAAAATCCAAAGGGGTAGGCAAGAGAATGGTCGTGGACAAAACCAGATCAGAGTCTAGGAGGTACAGAGTGGCAGACAGGCTTGTGGTGAAGGCAGTCAGAATGGTCAGGCAGGTGGGTACAGAGTCCAGAAACAGGCAAGTGTCAAAACCGGGAGAACTAGAAAAAGGAGAATAGCAAAAGGAGTACAGCGAAAACACGCCGTTTGACCTGACTAAACATACAAAACGAACTGGCACAGAGAGACAGGAAACACAGGGATAAATACACTGGGGAAAATAAGCGACACCTGGAAGGGGTGGAGAGAATCATAGGAACAGGTGAAACAGATCAGGACGTGACAGACAACCATATAAGGGGAGTTCTTTACTAAGCCTTAGACAACCATTTGAGGGAAGTTCTTTACTAAACCCTAGACAACCAAATGAGGGAAGTTCTTTACTAAACCCCAGACAACCAAATGAGGGAAGTTCTTTACTAAACCCCAGACAACCAAATGAGGGGAGTTCTTTACTAAACCCCAGACAACCAAATGAGGGGAGTTCTTTACTAAGCCCTAGAAAACTGTATGAGGGGAGTTCTTTACTAAACCCCAGACAACCATTTGAGGGAAGTTCTTTACTAAACCCCTGACAACCAAATGAGGGGAGTCCTTTACTAAACCCCAGACAACCAAATGAGGGGAGTTCTTTACTAAACCCCAGACAACCATATGAGGGAAGTTCTTTACTAAGCCTTAGACAACCATTTGAGGGAAGTTCTTTACTAAACCCCAGACAACCAAATGAGGGGAGTTCTTTACTAAACCCCAGACAACCAAATGAGGGGAGTTCTTTACTAAGCCCTAGAAAACTGTATGAGGGGAGTTCTTTACTAAACCCCAGACAACCATTTGAGGGAAGTTCTTTACTAAACCCCAGACAACCATATGAGGGGAATTCTTTACTAAACCTCAGACAACCATATGAGGGGAGTTCTTTACTAAACCCCAGACAACCATATGAGGGGAATTATTTACTAAACCCCAGACAACCAAATGAGGGGAGTTCTTTACTAATCCCTAGAAAACTGTATGAGGGGAGTTCTTTACTAAACCCCAGACAACCATATGAGGGGAGTTCTTTACTAAACCCCAGACAACCATATGAGGGGAATTCTTTACTAAGCCCTATACAACCATATGAGGGGAGATATTTACTAAACCCTAGACAACCATGTGAGGGGAGATCTTTACTATTTACTGACCTTAATTAATCAATCAAGTACAAGGGAGGAGCGAAAACCCACAAACACTCGGCCCTCCGTGGAATGAGTTTAAAACGTGCCCTAGAGTCTCTACAGTGACCTTTGAACTCCAGGGTCCTGACCACTGACCTCGGAACCCTCTGCCAGACCTACTACCCTGAACCTCTTGTACTCACAGTGATACTACTTGGCATAAATTAACACACGTCCATCCCCCACTAATAAACAACACAGTTGGATCCAAATATCAATGAATCCAAACAAGCTGAATTTGGTGATTGAAGTATTTCAGAACTTAAGACGATTCCTTTGTCAAAACCCAGCTGTTAAATAAAGCCTGACACTAGCACAGTGAAGAAGTGGGTTATCTGGCTGAGAAATAAAGATGGAATAACAGTCTGTTCATGGAGAGGGCCCCTTGTGTAAGAAAGCAAGAAGAAGAAGAAGAAAGGTGAGAGGGGGATGGAGGATGATGGGAAGAATGAGAGGAAAGTGAGATGATGGAGAGGCAAGAGGGACTGTAGGGGAGGCCAGGGGGGCTGGATGGGAGGACGGAGGGGCTGGATGGGAGGCCGGAGGGGCTGGAGGGGAGGCCAGGGGGCTGTAGGGGAGGCCGGAGGGACTGGAGGGGAGGCCAGGGGGCTGGATGGGAGGACGGAGGGGCTGGATGGGAGGCCGGAGGGGCTGGAGGGACTGGAGGGGAGGCCAGAGGGACTGGAGCGGAGGACAGGGGGCTGTAGGAGGGCCGGAGGGACTGGAGGGGAGGCCAGGGGGGCTGGATGGGAGGACGGAGGGGCTGGATGGGAGGCCGGAGGGGCTGGAGGGACTGGAGGGGAGGCCGGAGGGACTGGAGGGGAGGCCAGGGGGCTGGATGGGAGGACGGAGGGGCTGAATGGGAGGCCGGAGGGGCTGGAGGGGAGGCCGGAGGGGCTGGAGGGGAGGCCAGGGGGGCTGGATGAGAGGCCGGAGGGGCTGGAGGGGAGACCGGAGGGACTGGAGGGGAGGCCAGGGGAGACCAGGGGGCTGTAGGGGGCTGGGGGAGGCCGGAGGGGCTGAGAGGCCGGAGGGGCTGGAGAGGAGGGGCTGGATGAGAGGCCGGAGGGGCTGGAGAGGAGGCCGGGAGCTTATCTTTAATTGGCAGGCCACTGTGCGGCTGGATGACCACCATGCGGGATTGGCAGACATGGCCAGAGGGCAGCCGGCAGGGCAGATGGGTGGGCTGCCACATGGCTCTCTGCTCACTCCCTCCACCAACCAGCATCCGCCTAGCTTGCACTTCTTCCTGAGAAATCCCACAATCCCACAGGCACTCCCATCTGCTTCCTGGCTCCTCCACTCTCATTAGGAAGAGGCAGGCTGGGGCTGAGATGGTGAGGGAGGCTGGGTCTGGGGCAGCAGGGGTAGGGAGGGAGGGAGGCTGGATCGGGGAGTAGGGAAGCATGTGGACAGGGCCAAATCAAATCCAATCAAAGTTTATTTTTCCCGTGCGCCGAATACAACAGGTGTAGACATTACAGTGAAATGCTTACTAACCAACAGTGCAATTTCTATAAAACTACAAAAAAAACGGTATTAGGTTAATTAGGTAAGGTAATTAGGTAAGTAAAGAATTAAAAACAACAGTAAAAAGACAGTGAAAAATAACAGTAGCGAGGCTATACACAGTAGCCAGGCTATAACAGTAGCAAGGCTATAACAGTAGCGAGGCTATATACAGGCACCAGTTAGTCGGGCTGAGTGAGGTAGTATGTACATTTAGATATGGTTAATTCAAGTGACTATGCATATATGATAACCAGAGAGTAGCAGTAGCGTAAAAGAAGGGTTGGCAGGTGATGGGACACAATGCAGATAGCCCGGCTAGCCAATGTGCGGGTCACTGGTTGGTCGGGCTAACTGAGGTAGTATGGGGCACACAATGCAAATAGTCCGGGTAGCCATTTGATGAACCGTTCAGGAGTCTTTTGGCGTGGGGGTAAAAACGGAAGCATTTTTGTCCTAGACTTGGCACTCCGGTGCCGTCTCCGGACACTAGGAGCGCCGCCTCTGGGTGAGCAGTTTCCTGTTTGCTTATTTCCTTATACAGCTGACTGAGTGCGGTCTTAGTGCCAGCGTCCGTCTCTGGTGGTAAATAATCAGTCACGAAAAGTATAGCTGAAAACTCTCTAGGCAGGTAGTGTGGCCTGCAAATTATCACAAGATACTCTACTTCAGGCGAGCCAAATCTAGAGACTTCCTTAGATTTCGTGCACCAGTTGTTGTTTACAAATATGCCCCCACCGCCCCGTCTCGTCTTACCGGAGTGTGCTGTTCTTTCTTGCCGGTGCAACTTATATCCCACTACCTGAATATCCATGTCATCATTCAGCCACTATTCCGTGAAACATAAGATATTACAGTTTTTGGTGTCCCGTTTGTAGGACATCCGAGATCGTACCTCGTCTAATTTATTGTCCAATGATTGCACTGTAATATTGACTGTAATGGCAGCTTCCCACTCGCCTTCTGCGGATCCTTATGAGGCACCCTGCTCTGTGTCTTCTGTACCTGCATCTCTTCCTCTTGCAAATAACTGGGATCTTGACCTTGTCGGGTGTTCAGAGAATGTCCTGTGCATCCTGCTTGTTGATGAAAAAATCTTTGTCTAGTCTGAGGTGAATGATCGCTGTCCTGATATCCAGAAGCTCTTTGTCTAGTCTGAGGTGAATGATCGCTGTCCTGATATCCAGAAGCTCTTTTTTCCTGTAAGATACGGTTGCAGAAACATTATTTACAAAATAATTTACAAATAAAGCCCAGCCAAGACAGTGCACATGACTTAAACAGGCTTGACCCTGTACCCTGGCCCAGCAGGCTTGTAACCATTGGTGAGCCATGGAGAGTCAGCAGCACTCTGACTGCTACAACACACCCTCAGGGAAAATGATATTGGACTAATGACTTATTCTCACATGCTGACAGAACACAACTGATATTCTCTCTGCGATTTGACACTGGTGGTGAGACAGGAAGCTGTTGTGATTCATCGAGATGCTGTGACTCATATAGCTGTTGTGATTCATGAAGCTATTGTAATTCATACAGTTGTTGTGATTCATATAGCTGTTGTGATTCATATAGCTGTTGTGATTCATATAGCTGTTGTGTTTTATATAGATGTTGTTAGGTGGTGAGAGGGTGGGGTGGTGAAGTGGTGGGGTGGTGAGGTG
Source organism: Oncorhynchus nerka (assembly GCF_034236695.1). NCBI lineage: Eukaryota > Metazoa > Chordata > Actinopteri > Salmoniformes > Salmonidae > Oncorhynchus > Oncorhynchus nerka. The sequence goes on along the minus strand of NC_088423.1, from coordinate 10,791,393 downwards.
GTGAGAGGGTGGGGCGGTGAGGTGGTGGAGTGGTAAGGTGGTGAGAGGGTGGGGTGGTGAGGTGGTGAAAGGGTGGGGTGGTAAGGTGGTGAGAGGGTGAGGTGGTGAAAGGGTGGTGAGGTGGTGAAAGGGTGGGGTGGTGGGGTGGTAAGGTGGTGAGAGGGTGAGATGGTGGGGTGGTGAGGTGGTGAGGTGGTGAGAGGGTGGGGTGGTGAGAGGGTGGGGTGGTGAGGTGCTGAGAGGGTGGGGTGGTGAGGTGGTGAGAGGATGGGGTGGTGAGGTGGTGAGAAGGTGGGGTGGTGAGGTGGTGAGAGGGTGGGTGGTGAGTTAGTGAGAGGGTGGGGTGGTGAGGTGGTGAGAGGATGGGGTGGTGAAGTGGTTCTGTCTGCCCTCATCCAGGCACATTCCCCTTAACACAACACATCCCCATGGTCCAGTCACATTCCCCTTAACACAACACATCCCCATGGTCCAGTCGCATTCCCCTTAACACAACACATCCCCATGGTCCAGTCGCATTCCCCTTAACACAAAACATCCCCATGGTCCAGTCTCCTTAACACAACACATCCCCATGGTCCAGTCGCATTCCCCTTAACACAACACATCCCCATGGTCCAGTCGCATTCCCCTTAACACAAAACATCCCCATGGTCCAGTCTCCTTAACACAACACATCCCCGTGGTCCAGTCGCATTCCCCTTAACACAACACATCCCCATGGTCCAGTCGCATTCCCCTTAACACAACACATCCCCATGGTCCAGTCGCATTCCCCTTAACACAAAACATCCCCATGGTCCAGTCTCCTTAACACAACACATCCCCATGGTCCAGTCGCATTCCCCTTAAATTCTTGCGTCGAGCCAACCCGGATCCGGGATCATGACTACAGCCTCAAGTCCATTACCATAACGCAACGTTAACTATTCATGAAAATCACAAATTAAATGAAATCAATATGCTAGCTCTCATGCTTAGCCTTTTGTTAACAACACTGTCATCTCAGATTTTCAAAAATATGATTCTCTACCATAGCAAAACTAGCATTTAGCATTTAGAGTTAGCATTTAGCATTAGCATTTAGCGTTAGCATCACCAGGCAACATTTTTACAAAAACCAGCAAAAACATTCAATAAATCATTTACCTTTGAAGAACTTCGGATGTTTTCAATGAGGAGACTCTCAGTTAGAGAGCAACTGTTCCGTTTTCCTGAAAGATTATTTGTGCAGGAGAAATTGGTCCGTTTTCTGCGTCATGTTTGGCTACCAAAAAAAACTGAAAATTCAGTTATTAAATCTCCGAACTTTTTCCAAAATAACTCCATAATATCGACTGAAACATGGCAAACGTTGTTTAGAATCAATCCTCAAGGTGTTTTTCTACATATCTCTTCAATGATGTATCATTCCTGGAAGTGTGCTTCTCCCTCTGTATCGCATGGTAAAATGAGTGCCACTGAGAATTGCGCACCAATTTAGACAAAGAACACCGGGCGGACACCTGGCAAATGTAGTCTCTTATGGCCAATCGTCCAATGATATGCCTACAAATACGTCACAATGCTGCAGACATCTTGGACGAACGGCAGAGAGCATAAGCTTGTTCACGGCACATTCACAGCCATATAAGGAGATGATAGTAAAACAGAGCTTCAAAAATTCAGCTCATTTCCCGTTTGATGTTTCATCTTGGTTTCGCCTGTAGCATCAGTTCTGGGGCACTCACAGATAATATCTTTGCAGTTTTGAAAACGTCACAGTGTTTTCTTTCCAAAGCTGCCAATTATATGCATAGTCGAGCATCTTTTCGTGACAAAATATTGCGCTTAAAACGGGCACGTTTTTTTATCCAATAATGACATAGCGCCCCCATAGGTTGAAGAGGTTAACACAACACATCCCCATGGTCCAGTCTCCTTAACCTGTTAGTACTCTAGGGGCAGTATTTCATTTTTGGATAAAAAGACGTGCCCGTTTTAAGCGCAATATTTTGTCACGAAAAGATGCTCGAATATGCTTGGAATTGATAGTTTTGGAAAGAAGAGACTCTTACGTTTCCAGAACTGCAAAGATTTTCACTGTGAGTCCCTTAGAACAAATGCTTCGGGCAAAACCAAGATTTATGACCGACCAGGAAATGAACAGGATTTTTGAGGCTACGTTTTCCATGATCGCCTTATATGGCTGTGAATGCGACAGGAATAAACGGACACTTTATCTTGTTTCCCCAAGGTCTCTGCAGAATTGTGACGTATTTGTAGGCATATCATTGGAAGATTGACCATAAGAGACTACAATTGCCAAGTGTCCCACTTGGTGTCTGCGTGGCATTTGGTGCGCAAAAGTCAGCTCCCAGTATTTTTCCATTCGAATCAGACAACAAAGCAGGCTTCAAGGACGGTGCTTTCAATGGAGAGATATATGCCAAACCACCTTCAGGATTGATTCAAACAACGTTTTCCATGTTTCAGTCGATATTATGGAGTTAATTCGGAAAAAAGTTTGACGTGTAGGTGACTGAATTTTCGGTTAGTTTCGGTAGCCAAATGCATAGTAACAAAAGGGAACGATGTGTCCTACACAAGAATCTTTCAGGAAAAACTGGACATCTGCTATGTAACTGAGAGTCTCCTCATTGAAACATCTGAAGTTCTTCAAAGGTAAATTATTTTATTTGATTCCTTGGCTGGTTTTTGTGAATATGTTGCGTGCTAAATGCTAACGCTAAATGCTAAGCTAGCTATCACCACTCTTACACAAATTATTGATTTTCTCTGGTTCTAAAGCATATTTTGAAAATCTGAGACGACAGGATTGTTAAGAAAAGGATAAGCTTGAGAGCAGGCATATTTATTTCATTTCATTTGCGATTTTTAGAAATCGCTAACGTTGCGTTATGGTAATGAGCTTGAGGCTGTAGTAACGATACCGCATGCGGGATGGGGCAGACTATGAGGTTAACACAAAACATCGCCATGGTCCAGTCTCCTTAACACAACACATTCCCATGGTCCAGTCGCATTCCCCTTAACACAACACATCCCCATGGTCCAGTCGCATTCCCCTTAACACAAAACATCCCCATGGTCCAGTCTCCTTAACACAACACATCCCCATGGTCCAGTCGCATTCCCCTTAACACAACACATCCCCATGGTCCATTCGCATTCCCCTTAACACAAAACATCCCCATGGTCCAGTCTCCTTAACACAACACATCCCCATGGTCCAGTCTCCTTAACACAACACATCCCCATGGTCCAGTTTCCTTAACACAACACATCCCCATGGTCCAGTCGCCTTCCCCTTAACACAAAACATCCCCATGGTCCAGTCTCCTTAACACAACAAATCAAATCAAATGTATTTGGTCACATACGCCGAATAGAACAGGTGTAGGTAGACCTTACATTAAATTATTACTTACAAGCCCTTAACCAACTGTCACGCCCTGACCTTAGAGAGCCGTTTTATTTCTCAATTTGGTTTGGTCAGGGTGTGATTTGGTGTGGGCATTCTATGTTGTTTGTTTCTATGTTTTGGCCGGGTATGGTTCTCAATTTCCTTTTGGTAGTTATGGGTTGTTGTCTTCATTAGTGCATGTATAGCCTTACGGAGCTTCACTTTCGTTTTTGTTGTATTATTATTTTGTTGGCGACATTTGCAAATAAAGAAAAATGTATGCTCACAACGCTGCACCTTGGTCCATTCCATACGACGATTGTGACACCAACAATGCAGTTTTAAGAAAAAATAAGTGTTATATTATAAAATGTAAAATAAAAGTAACAAATGATTAAACAGCAGCAGTAAAATAACAATAGCAAGGCTAAATACAGGGGGTACCGGTATCGGGGCACCGGTTGGTTTGTCGAGGTAATTGAGATAGTATGTACATGTAGGTAGAGTTTTTAAAAATTTATTTCACCTTTATTTAACCAGGTAGGCAAGTTGAGAACAAGTTCTCATTTACAATTGCGACCTGGCCAAGATAAAGCAAAGCAGTTTGACAGATACAACGACACAGAGTTACACATGGAGTAAAACAAACATACAGTCAATAATACAGTATAAACAAGTCTATATACAATGTGAGCAAATGAGGTGAGAAGGGAGGTAAAGGCAAAAAAGGCCATGGTGGCAAAGTAAATACAATATAGCAAGTAAAACACTGGAATGGTAGTTTTGCAATGGAAGAATGTGCAAAGTAGAAATAAAAATAATGGGGTGCAAAGGAGCAAAATAAATAAATAAATAAAATACAGTTGGGAAAGAAGTAGTTGTTTGGGCTAAATTATAGGTGGGCTATGTACAGGTGCAGTAATCTGTAAAATGCTCTGACAGTTGGTGCTTAAAGCTAGTGAGGGATATAAGTGTTTCCAGTTGAAGTGACAATGCATAGATAATAAACAGAGTGTAGCAGCAGCCTGACGCCACTCCTGTGTTGTCTTGGCTGTGTGCTTAGGGTAGTTGTCCTGTTGGGTGGGGAACATTCGCCCCAGTCTGAGGTCCTGAGTGCCCCGGAACAGGTTTTCATCAAGGATCTCTCTGTACTTTGCTCCCTTCATCTTTCCCTCGATCCTGACTAGTCTCCCAGTCCCTGAAAAACATCCTCACACCATGCTTCACCGTAGGGATGGTGCCAGGTTTCCTCAAGACGTAACGCTTGGCATTCAGGCCACAGAGTTCAATCTTGGTTTCATCAGACCAGAGAATATTGCTTCCCGTTGTCTGAGTCATTTAGGTGCCTTTTGGCAAACTCCTAGCGGGCTGTCATGTGACTTTTACTGAGGAGTGGCTTCTTTCTTTCCACTCTACCATAAAGGCCTGATTGGTGGAGTGCTGCAGAGATGTTTTCCTTCTCGAAGGTTCTCCCATCTCCACAGAGGAACTCTAGAACTCTGTCAGAGTGACTATCGAATTCTTACCATTCTCCCCCGATCGCTCAGTTTGGCCGTGCGGCCAGCTATAGGAAGAGTCTTGATGGTTCCAAACTTCTTCCATTTAAGAATGATGGAGGCCACTGTGTTCTTTGGGATCTTCAATGCTGCAGAATGTTTTTGGTATCCTTCCAAAGACACAATCTTGTGTCTGAGCTCTACGGACAATTGCTTTGACCTCAAGGCTTGGTTTTTGCTCTGACATGCACTGTCAACTGTGGGACCTTATACAGACAGGTGTGTGCCTTTCCAAATCATATCCAATCAATTGAATTTACCACAGGTCAGCTCCAATCAAGTTGTAGAAACATCTCAAAGATGATCAGTGGAAACAGGATGCACCTGATCTTAATTTCGAGTCTCATAGCAAAGGGTCTGAATACTTATATAAATAAGGTATTTCTGTTTCAAGTTTTTATACATTTGCAAAGATTTCTAAAAACATGAATTTGCTTTGTCATTATGGGGTATTGTGTGTAGATTGATGAGAAAAATGTATATTTTAATACATTTTTAACAAAATGTGCAAAAAGTCAAGGGGTCTGAATACTTTCCAAATGCATGCTTTTTTAGGTCATATCGCCGAGTAGTGTCACTTAACATGTCTAGTACTGAACGAATGGGAACATGTCTGTCTAGAAGGACTTGGTATTGGCATGTGTGGATGCTGGTTGAGGTCTTTGCTGAAAGGCTAAAGGGATGGTTGACTTGATGGAGTAAAGCGATAGAGAAATGGGCCTGATTAATATCACAGGGTTGACGGTGTGTGAAAGATTAATTAGTAGCAGAAAGAAAACTGTGGTTAGCACTGACAGTCTATATCAAAAAAGCCGGGCCGGAGCTGAAAGGATATAATTATTCACTTCTCCTCAGGAGGAGAGATGTTTTTTTCTCTCCCTCTCTCTTGTCTCTCGTTGCACATTTATATCTTAGATAAATGGTCTGCTTCACTGGGCTCTGTTTTATAACTGTATAACAATGTTAATCCGTGAGGGCTTTCTTCTCTGCTGGTTGCTTTGTAATGTTTTGCCGACCTGAGCACCTCACTGCCTGAATCACTTCAACATAGCCTCTCTCTCTCTCTCTCTCTCTCTCTCTCTCTCTCTCTCTCTCTCTCTCTCTCTCTCTCTCTCTCTCTCTCCCCCTCGCTCTCTGTCTCTCTGTCTCTCTGCCTCTCTCTCTCTCTCCCCCTCACTCTCTGTCTCTCTGCCTCTCTCTCTCTCTCTCTCTCTCTCTCTCTCTCTCTCTCTCTCTCTCTCTCTCTCTCTCTCTCTCTCTCTCTATCTCTCTCTCACTCTCTCTCACTCTCACTCACTTTCTCTCACTCACTCTCACTCTCACTCTTACTCTCTCTCTCTCTCACTCTCCTCACTACGCAGACGACACCATTCTATATACTTCCGGCCCGTCCTTGGACACTGTGCTATCTAACCTCCAAACGAGCTTCAATGCCATACAACACTCCTTCCGTGGCCTCCAACTGCTCTTAAACGCTAGTAAAACCAAATGCATGCTTTTCAACCGTTCGCTGCCTGCACCCGCATGCCTGACCAGCATCACCACCCTGGATGATTCCGACCTTGAATATGTGGACATCTATAAGTACCTAGGTGTCTGGCTAGACTGTAAACTCTCCTTCCAGACTCATATCAAACATCTCCAATCGAAAATCAAAACAAGAGTCGGCTTTCTATTCCGCAACAAAGCCTCCTTCACTCACGCCGCCAAACTTACCCTAGTAAAACTGACTATCCTACCGATCCTCGACTTCGGCGATGTCATCTACAAAATTGCTTCCAACACTCTACTCAGCAAACTGGATGCAGTTTATCACAGTGCCATCCGTTTTGTCACTAAAGCACCTTATACCACCCACCACCGCGACTTGTATGCTCTAGTCGGCTGGCCCTCGCTACATATTCGTCGCCAGACCCACTGGCTCCAGGTCATCTACAAGTCCATGCTAGGTAAAGCTCCGCCTTATCTCAGTTCACTGGTCACGATGGCAACACCCATCCGTAGCACGCGCTCCAGCAGGTGTATCTCACTGATCATCCCTAAAGCCAACACCTCATTTGGCAGCCTTTCGTTCCAGTTCTCTGCTGCCTGTGACTGGAACGAATTGCAAAAATCGCTGAAGTTGGAGACTTTTATCTCCCTCACCAACTTCAAACATCTGCTATCTGAGCAGCTAACCGATCGCTGCAGCTGTACATAGTCTATCGGTAAATAGCCCACCCATTTTTACCTACCTCGTCCTCATACTGTTTTTATTTATTTACTCTTCTGCTCTTTTGCACACCAATATCTCTACCTGTACATGACCATCTGATCATTTATCACTCCACTGTTAATCTGCAAAATTGTAATTATTCGCCTACCTCCTCATGCCTTTTGCACACAATGTATATAGACTCCCCTTTTTTTTCCTACTGTGTTATTGACTTGTTAATTGTTTACTCCATGTGTAACTCTGTGTTGTCTTTTCACACTGCTATGCTTTATATTGGCCAGGTCGCAGTTGCAAATGAGAATTTGTTCTCAACTAGCCTACCTGGTTAAATAAAGGTGAAATAAAAAAAGAAAGAAAACTCTCGCTTCCCCTCTCGGCTTTACGCTCTATCATTCTCTCTCCCTCCCTCTCCTTTTTCTCTCGCTCTCCTTCTCTCCCTTTCTATCCCTCTATCTCTACTTCCCTCACTCTCCCTCCTCAACCTCTCTCTTTCTCTGTCTCCCTCCCTCCCTCCCTCCCTCTATCTGACAGGGTTAATATGGAAACATGGTGTTGGGGTCATTCACATGTCATTCTCCAAAACAAAGGCTGTGATGTTTTAATTACACTTTGTTGATTGAGCTTGTGTTTTTAAGTGCTTCCTATTGAAAGTGAGCACTTGTCAGAAACATTCCAAACAACCCCTGATAACCGTCCTGGCAGGAAACAAGACACCCAGGATTTGACTGAATCTCCTACAGACAGACAGCCAGTGCAAGAAAAGGTTTTGTTTGACCGTGAAGACATGTATTTATAACCGCAGCAACCTATCCTAGTTTCAATTTGGCAGATCTCTTGTTTCAATTAGTAGGAGTCAGATTGAATTGTCTGCTTCTCCTTAAACCCACTGCTACTCGCTGATTTACCCTGACTGTTGAAGAGAGCAGGAACTGATTCATCAGAATATCTGCCTCTCCTTAAACCCACAGCTACATGATGTTTCACCCTGACTGTTGAAGAGAGCAGGAACTGATTCATCAGAATATCTGCCTCTCCTTAAACCCACAGCTACATGATGTTTCACCCTGACTGTTGAAGAGAGCAGGAACTGATTCATCAGAATATCTGCCTCTCCTTAAACCCACAGCTACATGATGTTTCACCCTGACTGTTGAAGAGAGCAGGAACTGATTCATCAGAATATCTGCCTCTCCTTAAACCCACAGCTACATGATGTTTCACCCTGACTGTTGAAGAGAGCAGGAACTGATTCATCAGAATATCTGCCTCTCCTTAAACCCACAGCTACATGATGTTTCACCCTGACTGTTGAAGAGAGCAAGAACCAATTTAACAGAATATCTGCCTCTCCTTAAACTCACAGCTACTTGATGTTTCACCCTGACTGTTGAAGAGAGCAAGAACCAATTTAACAGAATATCTGCCTCTCCTTAAACTCACAGCTACTTGATGTTTCACCCTGACTGTTGAAGAGAGCAAGAACCAATTTAACAGAATATCTGCCTCTCCTTAAACTCACAGCTACTTGATGTTTCACCCTGACTGTTGAAGAGAGCAAGAACTGATTCATAAGAATGTATGCCTCTCCTTAAACTCACAGCTACTTGCTGTTTCACCTTGACTCTTAAAGATAGCAGGAACTGATTCATCAGAATTATCCCTTCCTCCTTTCCTGCTTGCTCTCTCAATCCTCTCATTTGCTCTATTTCTCTCTCCTACACATCCCAATCTCTCCTTCTATTGCTCATTCTCAATCTCCATATCTCTCTCTCACTCTCCAACCTCCCCTCTCATTTTTTCTCTCCTTTTCCCTCACCCCCCTCCACCAACCCACCTTCTTGCCTCATTTCTTTTGAAGGTTCAATGCAGCTGTTTTTATGTCAACATCAAATAATTTCTGGGTAACAATTAACTAACTTACTGTGAATGTTTTTAATTAATTAAGTGGAGCCAGTTCAGAAAGGAAAGCAGAGTGTCCCGCCTCAGGCTGACACATCAGGCCTTACCTTATTTGGTGGTCTATTTAAGCTGACTGGGTCTGCCTTCTCATCCTGCTGCCACTTCGTGCTACTGCTACTATGCACTGGCTTCTTGCTCCCTCCACCACCCCAGTCTCCAATTGGTTCTGTGTTCCTGCCGGTCCTGCCAGGGGATTGGTATACCTTACTGCACTCACTGCCTGTATGATATTTTATATAGTCACTTTGCTTGGGCAGTGAGCTACCCTGAAGGAGCAGAGTTTATATTGCCAAGACTTGCATCATTCATTGCTTAATAAATCGTTTAACATTTTTCCAAGTGCAGTTTTCTTTCTGAAAAAACTGTGAAAAATAAACAAAAATTGCTTCTTATCCAAATATCAATTTCTTAAGCAATAATTTCAGAGAAAACATCACCGCCACCATCACTTAGAGAAAATATCACCACCAACATCACTTAGAGAAAACATCATTGCCATGACTAAGAGAAAACTTCATGGCCACCATCACTGAGAGAAAACATCATGGACACCATCACTTAGAAAAAAATCATGGACACCTTCACTTAGAGAAAACATCATGGACAGCATCACTTAGAGAAAAAAATCATGGACACAATTATTTAGAGAAAAACATGATGGACACCATCACTTAGAGAAAACATCATGGCCACTATCACTTAGAGAAAAAATAATGGACACCTTCACTTAGAGAAAACATCATGGACAGCATCACTTAGAGAAAAAATCATGGACAGCATCACTTAGAGAAAAAATCATGGTCACCATCACCGAGAGAAAACATCATGGCCACAATTATTTAGAGAAAACATCATGGGCACCATCACTTAGAGAAAACATCATGGCCACTATCACTTAGAGAAAACATCATGGGCACCATCACTTGGAGAAAACAGCATGGCCTCGACTAAGAGAACATCATGACCACCATCACTTAGAGAAAACATAATGGCCACGACTAAGAGAAAACATCATGGCTACAACTTAGAGATCTGCTTTGTGTCTAACCTTAACATACTCTAGACCTATAGAAATGGCACCATTGTTTATATGACAGTCACACAGTGACCCAGAGCTTGCTGGCTCGTACACACACACTCCAAGCAGAGTGGTTTAAAGGGTTTAACTCTAACACGAAAATAAGGAGAGAGAGAGAGAGAGAGAGAGAGGATAAAGAACAGGCTCATTCTGGATTCACCAGACATTAGTTGTGGAAGGCAACATGCCTTGTATTTCAATCTGGCCGAGAGAAAGGGGCTTGTGCTCGTTTCATGTGTCAAGCACTATGTAGTGTAGCCTGACAAATCCAATTGATGTCTCTATTTAGCAGCATGAGAGAGAGAGAGAGAGAGAGAGAGAGAGAGAGAGAAAGAGAGAGCGCAAAGACAGCTATTAAACAGCATTAACACGCTGTCTCTGTTCAAACAAACCTCAAGCCTGAGAACAGCCTTTAAGAGTGCTTTAATCCTGTAAACAAGAATTCTGTTTTAAACCTGTAACCACACGGAATTAACGCTGTAACTACATGGAGTTAATGCTTCACAAACAGACGTTTATCCATAATACGTTGAATTTCAAAGTGAAACTTGTTGTGTAGAGACCCCTCTACACATCAATTTACAGAAATACTCATAATAAATTGATAAAAGATACAACTATTATGCACAGAATTATAGATACACTTCTCCTTAACGCAACCGCTGTGTCAGATTTTTTTTTTTTTATATGGAAAAAGCAAACCATGCAATAATCTGAGTACGGCGCTCAGAGACCAAAACAACCCAAACAGATATCCGCCATGTTGTGTAGTCAACAGAAGTCAGAAATAGCATTATAAATATTCACTTACCTCTGATGATCTTCATCAGAATGCACTCCCAGGAATCCCAATTCCACAATAACTGTTTGTTTTGTTTGATAATGTCCATCATTTATGTCCAAATACCTCCTTTTTGTTTGCGCGTTTAGCCCAGTAATCCAAATTCATGACGCACGATCACTAGGAGCAGACGAAAAGTCAAAAAGTTCCGTTACAGTACGTAGAAACATGTCAAACGATGTACAGAATCAATCTTTAGGATGTTTTTAACATAAATCTTCATTAATGTACCAACCCGAGAATTGCTTTGTCTTCAGAAATGCAATGGAACTCAAGCTAACTCTCACGTGAACGCTCGTCACCAGCTCGTGGCTCTCTGGCAGACCTCTGACTCATTCCCCTCTCATTCTCCCCCACTTCACAGTATAAGCATCAAACAAGGTTCTAAAGACTGTTGACATATAGTGGAAGCCGTATGAAGTGCAATTTGACCCCATAGACACTGTGTATTCGATAGGCCAAGAGTTACAAAACTACAAACCTCAGATTTCCCACTTCCTGGTTGGATTTTTTTCTCCGTTTTTTTCTGCCATATGAGTTCTGTTATACTCACAGACATCATTCAAACAGAGTGTTTTCTATATATATTAGCAACTGGGCCTGAGTAGCAGGCAGTTTACTCTCATTCAAACAGAGTGTTTTCTATCCAATAATAATAATATGCATATATTAGCAACTGGGCCTGTGCACCTTATTCATACAAGCTACTCAATACTGCCCCCAGTCTACCACCTTCTACATCATACTATCAGTCTATCAGCCTCTACATCATACTGTCAGTCTACCACCCTCTCCATCATACTGTCAGCGTACCAGCCTCTACATCACTTCTCCCCATCTTAGCTACTGTTGTTTCAACATGTTTTTACCATTTACATTTACATTTAAGTCATTTAGCAGACGCTCTTATCCAGAGCGACTTACAAATTGGTGCTTTCACCTTATGACATCCAGTGGAACAGCCACTTTACAATAGTGCATCTAGGTCTTTTAAGGGGAGGGGAGAAGGATTACTTTATCCTATCCTAGGTATTCCTTAAAGAGGTGGGGTTTCAGGTGTCTCCGGAAGGTGGTGATTGACTCCGCTGTCCTGGCGTCGTGAGGGAGTTTGTTCCACCATTGGGGGCCAGCGCAGCGAACAGTTTTGACTGGGCTGAGCGGGAACTGTACTTCCTCAGTGATAGGGAGGCAGCAGGCCAGAGGTGGATGAACGCAGTGCCCTTGTTTGGGTGTAGGGCCTGATCAGAGCCTGGAGGTAGTGAGGTGCCGTTCCCCTCACAGCTCCGTAGGCAAGCACCATGGTCTTGTAGCGGATGCAAGCTTCAACTGGAAGCCAGTGGAGAGAGCGGAGGAGCGGGGTGACAGAGAACTGGGAAGGTTGAACACCAGACGGGCTGCGGCGTTCTGGATGAGTTGTAGGGGTTTAATGGCACAGGCAGGGAGCCCAGCCAACAGCGAGTTGCAGTAATCCAGACGGGAGATGACAAGTGCCTGGATTAGGACCTGCGCCGCTTCCTGTGTGAGGCAGGGTCGTACTCTGCGGATGTTGTAGAGCATGAACCTACAGGAACGGGCCACCGCCTTGATGTTATTTGAGAACGACAGGGTGTTGTCCAGGATCACGCCAAGGTTCTTAGCGCTCTGGGACGAGGACACAATGGAGTTGTCAACCGTGATGGCGAGATCATGGAACGGGCAGTCCTTCCCGGGAGGAAGAGCAGCTCCGTCTTGCCGAGGTTCAGCTTGAGGTGATGATCCGTCATCCACACTGATATGTCTGCCAGACATGCAGAGATGCGATTCGCCACCTGGTCGTCAGAAGGGGAAAGGAGAAGATTAATTGTGTGTCGTCTGCATAGCAATGATAGGAGAGACCATGTGAGGTTATGACAGAGCCAAGTGACTTGGTGTATAGCGAGAATAGGAGAGGGCCTAGAACAGAGCCCTGGGGACACCAGTGGTGAGAGCACGTGGTGAGGAGACGGATTCTCGCCACGCCACCTGGTAGGAGCGACCTGTCAGGTAGGACGCAATCCAAGCGTGGGCCGCGCCGGAGATGCCCAACTCGGAGAGGGTGGAGAGGAGGATCTGATGGTTCACAGTATCGAAGGCAGCCGATAGGTCTAGAAGGATGAGAGCAGAGGAGAGAGAGTTAGCTTTAGCAGTGCGGAGCGCCTCCGTGATACAGAGAAGAGCAGTCTCAGTTGAATGACTAGTCTTGAAACCTGACTGATTTGGATCAAGAAGGTCATTCTGAGAGAGATAGCGGGAGAGCTGGCCAAGGACGGCACGTTCAAGAGTTTTGGAGAGAAAAGAAAGAAGGGATACTGGTCTGTAGTTGTTGACATCGGAGGGATCGAGTGTAGGTTTTTTCAGAAGGGGTGCAACTCTCGCTCTCTTGAAGACGGGAGGGACGTAGCCAGCGGTCAGGGATGAGTTGATGAGCGAGGTGAGGTAAGGAGAAGGTCACGGAGATGGTCTGGAGAAGAGAGGAGGGGATAGGGTCAAGCGGGCAGGTTGTTGGGCGGCCGGCCGTCACAAGACGTGAGATGTCATCTGGAGAGAGAGGGGAGAAAGAGGTCAGAGCACAGGGTAGGGCAGTGTGAGCAGAACCAGCGGTGTCGTTTGACTTAGCAAGCGAGGATCGGATGTCGTCGACCTTCTTTTCAAAATGGTTGACGAAGTCATCTGCAGAGAGGGAGGAGGGGGAGGGGGAGGAGGATTCAAGAGGGAGGAGAAGGTGGCAAAGAGCTTCCTAGGGTTAGAGGCAGATGCTTGGAATTTAGAGTGGTAGAAAGTGGCTTTAGCAGCAGAGACAGAGGAGGAAAATGTAGAGAGGAGGGAGTGAAAGGATGCCAGGTCTGCAGGGAGGCGAGTTTTCCTCCATTTCCGCTCGGCTGCCCGGAGCCCTGTTCTGTGAGCTCGCAATGAGTCGTCGAGCCACGGAGCGGGAGGGGAGGACCGAGCCGGCCTGGAGGATAGGGGACATAGAGAGTCAAAGGATGCAGAAAGGGAGGAGAGGAGGGTTGAGGAGGCAGAATCAGGAGATAGGTTGGAGAAGGTTTGAGCAGAGGGAAGAGATGATAGGATGGAAGAGGAGAGAGTAGCGGGGGAGAGAGAGCGAAGGTTGGGACGGCGCGATACCATCCGAGTAGGGGCAGTGTGGGAAGTGTTGGATGAGAGCGAGAGGGAAAAGGATACAAGGTAGTGGTCGGAGACTTGGAGGGGAGTTGCAATGAGGTTAGTGGAGGAACAGCATCTAGTAAAGATGAGGTCGAGCGTATTGCCTGCCTTGTGAGTAGGGGGGAAGGTGAGAGGGTGAGGTCAAAGAGGAGAGGAGTGGAAAGAAGGAGGCAGAGAGGAATGAGTCAAAGGTAGACGTGGGGAGGTTAAAGTCGCCCAGAACTGTGAGAGGTGAGCCGTCCTCAGGAAAGGAGCTTATCAAGGCATCAAGCTCATTGATGAACTCTCCGAGGGAACCTGGAGGGCGATAAATGATAAGGATGTTAAGCTTGAAAGGGCTGGTAACTGTGACAGCATGGAATTCAAAGGAGGCGATAGACAGATGGGTAAGGGGAGAAAGAGAATGACCACTTGGGAGAGATGAGGATCCCGGTGCCACCACCCCGCTGACCAGAAGCTCTCGGGGTGTGCGAGAGCACGTGGGCGGACGAAGAGAGAGCAGTAGGAGTAGCGGTGTTGTCTGTGGTGATCCATGTTTCCGTCAGAGCCAAGAAGTCGAGGGACTGGAGGGAGACATAGGCTGAGATGAACTCTGCCTTGTTGGCCGCAGATCGGCAGTTCAGAGGCTACCGGAGACCTGGAACTCCACGTGGGTCGTGCGCGCTGGGACCACCAGATTAGGGTGGCTGCGGCCATGCGGTGTGGAGCGTTTGTATGGTCTGTGCAGAGAGGAGAGAACAGGGATAGACAGACACATAGTTGACAGGCTAGAGAAGAGGCTACGCTAATGCAGAGGAGATTGGAATGACAAGTGGACTACACGTCTCGAATGTTCAGAAAGTTAAGCTTACGTAGCAAGAATCTAATTGACTAAAATGATTAAAATGATAGAGTACTGCTGGGGTAGGCTAGCTGCGTTGTTGACACTACCCTAATCAAGTCGTACCGTTGAGTGTGAAGTTTCTACAATGCTGCTTATCGGGAGCTAGCTGGCTAGCTAGCAGTGTTGGTTACGTTACGTTGCGTAGGAGAACGACAATAGCTGGCTAACTAACCTAGAAAATCGCTCTAGACTACACAATTATCTTTGAAACAAAGACGGCTATGTAGCTAGCTATGTAGCTAGCTACGATCAAACAAATCACACCGTTGGGACTGTAATGAAATGAGGTGAAAAAGTGATACTACCTGTGGAGCGGCGGAATGCGACCGGGATGCGAAAGTTCTATTCAGTAGACGTTGGCTGGCTGTTGGCTAGCTAGGAGTGTCTCCTACGTTAAGGACGACAAAATAGCTGGCTAGCTAACCTCGGTGAATTAAGATAATCACTCTAAGACTACACACTCTAAACTACACAATTATCTTGGATACGAAGACAGCAAAGACAACTATGTAGCTATCTAATACTACACTAATCAAGTCGTTCGGTTGAGTGTGATAGTTACTACAGTGCTACGGTAGCCGGTGAACGTATGCTAGCTGCTAGGCAGATAGGAGGGCGACGAAATACAATAATAACGCAATTATCACTCTAAGACTCCACACTCTAAGCTACACAATTATCTTGGAAACGAAGACAGCAAAGACAACTATGTAGCTAGCTATGTAGCTAGCTAACACTACACTAATCAAGACGTTCAGTTGAGTGTGATAGTACTACAGTGCTACGGTAGACGGTGAACGTGTTGGACAGATAGGAGACGACGAAATACGATAATTACGCAATTATCTTTGATACAACGACGACTATGTAGCTAGCTAAGAGGAAATTGCTAAGATTAGACAAATCAGACCGTTGTACTATAATGAAATGTAATGAAATGTAATGAAAAAGTTATACAACCTGCAGACCGAAGCGCGGATGCGACCTGATAGCCAGGGACATTTTCCAACACTCACAAGACAGTTTTCAATCCAGGGTTACTACAAGCAGGTTAGTTACCTCAACTTGCTCAATTTCCACATGATTCATTTCAATACGTATTTGTGGTTTAGGGTTTAGTGAATGATTTGTCCCAAATACAATGCTTTTAGTCTTAGAAATATTTAGGACTAACTTATTCCTTGCTACACATTCCGAAATGAACTGCAGCTCTTTGTTAAGTGTTGCAGTGATTTCAGTCACTGTAGTAGCTGTTGTGTATAGTGTTGAGTCATCCGCATACATAGACACACTGGCTTTACTCAAAGCCAGTGGCATGTCGTTAGTAAAGATAGAAACAAGTAAAGGGCCTAAACAGCTGCCCTGTGGAATTCCTGATTCTACCTGAATTATGTTGGAGAGGCTTCCGTTAAAGAACACCCTCTGTTTTCTGTTAGACAGGTAACTCTTTATCCACAATAACGGAGGGGATATGAAGGGGACAACTGTGACTAACACATCAAACATCAGGCTTCTGCCCAGCTGCCCCCTAACTTGATTTGGCCAGGCGTCCCCAAACCAGGACTCTTCATGATGAACCCTCATAACACACCAGTATGTCTGTTTGATAGGTTGTGTCCCAAATAGCACCCTGTCATCGTTAATGTGCAATACTTTTGACCAGGGCCTGTAGTCCTCTGGTCAAAAGTAGTGCACTACATAAGGAATAGGGTGCCATTTTAGAAGCACCCATAGAGATAAGCACACTCTGGTGTCCAGGGTGGATAGGGTTATCATTGAGCTGGTACTATTATGCTATTAGGTGATTATAGGGCAACTGCCAAGAAACATAACCTGGCTCTCTAGTACACCCATGCCAGCTCTCGAAAAGCCTTATATTTTACAAAGGAAATGGCAGTGTGGGATGAGGGGAGATTATGTTTAATTCCAGGAACAATGGATGCTAACTACTGTAGTCTGAATCATCCTGTAGTTTCAGCTCGAGTGGTATACAGTCCATCAATGGTATTGATGGACTGTATAGAACTGTCCGTCTCAGTCTCAGCAATAATTATATAATACTATACTTAATGAGGAATTATTCTGTAACACCATTTTCCTCTGTTACTAAGACATGGACAAAGCAGAGTTGTTTGCATTCCTTTCTTATGAAAATGCTTGTATTAAATGTCTTCCACCGTGGCACTGTAGAGAGATAATCTTCCACCGTGGCACTGTAGAGAGATAATCTTCCACCGTGGCACTGTAGAGAGATAATCTTCCACCTTGGCACTGTAGAGAGATAATCTTCCACCTTGGCACTGTAGAGAGATAATCTTCCACCTTGGCACTGTAGAGAGATAATCTTCCACCGTGGCACTGTAGAGAGATAATCTTCCACCTTGGCACTGTAGAGAGATAATCTTCCACCGTGGCACTGTAGAGAGATAATCTTCCACCTTGGCACTGTAGAGAGATAATCTTCCACCTTGGCACTGTAGAGAGATAATCTTCCACCGTGGCACTGTAGAGAGATAATCTTCCACCGTGGCACTGTAGAGAGATAATCTTCCACCGTGGCACTGTAGAGAGATAATCTTCCACCGTGGCACTGTAGAGAGATAATCTTCCACCTTGGCACTGTAGAGAGATAATCTTCCACCTTGGCACTGTAGAGAGATAATCTTCCACCGTGGCACTGTAGAGAGATAATCTTCCACCGTGGCACTGTAGAGATAATCTTCCACCGTGGCACTGTAGAGAGATAATCTTCCACCTTGGCACTGTAGAGAGATAATCTTCCACCTTGGCACTGTAGAGAGATAATCTTCCACCGTGGCACTGTAGAGAGATAATCTTCCACCGTGGCACTGTAGAGAGATAATCTTCCACCGTGGCACTGTAGAGAGATAATCTTCCACCTTGGCACTGTAGAGAGATAATCTTCCACCTTGGCACTGTAGAGAGATAATCTTCCACCTTGGCACTGTAGAGAGATAATCTTCCACCGTGGCACTGTAGAGAGATAATCTTCCACCTTGGCACTGTAGAGAGATAATCTTCCACCGTGGCACTGTAGAGAGATAATCTTCCACCTTGGCACTGTAGAGAGATAATCTTCCACCTTGGCACTGTAGAGATAATCTTCCACCGTGGCACTGTAGAGAGATAATCTTCCACCGTGGCACTGTAGAGAGATAATCTTCCACCGTGGCACTGTAGAGAGATAATCTTCCACCGTGGCACTGTAGAGAGATAATCTTCCACCTTGGCACTGTAGAGAGATAATCTTCCACCTTGGCACTGTAGAGAGATAATCTTCCACCGTGGCACTGTAGAGAGATAATCTTCCACCGTGGCACTGTAGAGAGATAATCTTCCACCGTGGCACTGTAGAGAGATAATCTTCCACCTTGGCACTGTAGAGAGATAATCTTCCACCTTGGCACTGTAGAGATAATCTTCCACCGTGGCACTGTAGAGAGATAATCTTCCACCGTGGCACTGTAGAGAGATAATCTTCCACCGTGGCACTGTAGAGAGATAATCTTCCACCTTGGCACTGTAGAGAGATAATCTTCCACCTTGGCACTGTAGAGAGATAATCTTCCACCTTGGCACTGTAGAGAGATAATCTTCCACCGTGGCACTGTAGAGAGATAATGGCATTGGATGTTGTTATGACCTTGTTCTGAGAGGTAAGCACACGGCTCTCTGATGCAAGTACTCCCTCCATGCAAGAGAACCCTGTCAATGTCATTTCGTCCACAGAGAATGGAATTAAAGAAATGTTGATCATTTCTCATTATTGAATGTATGGAACTGTTGGGCAATTGACTTTTATGTTCACCATCAATAACAGCTAGGGTCATTTGATATTCCCTTTAAAAATAGAAATCACCGTGGACTGTCCAATGTTCTCTCATCTTATAACATAATATTAAGCTCCTTGTCAATCTGTGAATATCTCAAGAACCTAATTGTGTCTATTCTAACCGAGTACGGTTGGTGCCTGCAGGGCATAAAGCTAATTATAGGGTGGGTAGTGTACGTGCTTGATTCGAGCACCATTTAGAGGCCTTTCCAGAGGACCCTTCAATGGGTACATTTCATCCCACTCCCTGGAAGGGTCCCATGGGCATGGTAAAGCAGACCCCCTGCCTCCTCCGTCACGAGCAAGGAGGTCTCTCTCTCTCTCTCTCTCTCTCTCTCTCTCTCGCTCTCTCTCTCTCTCTCTCTCTCTCTGAAGTGGTCTCTTCAGGGTGTAAATCAATCTGCAGAGGCTAGCTGCAATAAATCACTTGCTTATTGAAAGACATGCCGAAGTAAATTACTTTCTGGGGTAGAGAGCACTACAACTTTAAACTCAGATTTTGTGTCCCAGATTATACTATATTGCCTACCTAGTGCACTATTTTTCAACTGATCCCAATGGGGAATATGGTGCCATTTGGGAGAGACTGCAGAGCAATGAAGGATTACTGTTAATTCACTTTAGGGTCATGGATGGAGCACTACAGGTAAGTAGAGCAAATGTTGTACAGAAAGGAATAGAGAGAAGATGACTTAGAGCCGGTCCCACATGGCTCCCAGTTACCATTTCATCTGGCTCTGGGTAAGTAGAGAAAGGGCCCAAATCTCTCACTATCCTTTTAATGTTTGCAGATCTAAAGGGTCTGGATAGATATAATCAGTCTAGTGGATGAGCTTCCAACATATTGCTTCCACCTTACAGGTCTGTAAGCAATGAAGAGTTATGGCTAAAAGAAGGGTTAGGGAGTGAATAGGGACTGAATAGGGCCCATATACTCATATTGCAGATAGTGAGGAGTGAGTCATTGACTTGTATAGGAGTTGAGTGGAGTAGTAGTATTGTTGAATCATACTGACAGCCCTCTCATCCATGAGTGATGTAGTAGTATTGTTGAATCTGATTGACAACACTCTTATCTACAGCAGAACATAACAATCTGCTCTAATTGCTATATTTTTTCATTGAGCTGAAAACAGGTTTGATTGAGCTGAACAGTGGAGACTGGAAGACAGGATTGATTGAGCTGAACAATGGAGACTGGAGAACATGATAGATTGAGCTGAACAATGGAGAATGGAGAGCAAGGTTGATTGAGCTGAACTGTAGGGACTAAAGAGCAGGAGTGTTGAAGCTGAACAGTGGAGACTGGAAATCAGGGTTGATTGAGCTCAACAGTGGAGACTGGAGAGCAGGGTTGATTGAGCTGAACAGTGGAGACGAGCGCAGGGTTGATGAAGCTGAACAGTGGAGACTGGAGAGCAGGAGTGATGAAGCTGAACAGTGGAGACTGGAAACCAGGGTTGATTGAGCTCAACAGTGGAGACTGGAGAGCAGGGTTGATTGAGCTGAACAGTGGAGACTGGAGAGCAGGGTTGATTGAGCTGAACAGTGTAGACTGGAGCAGGGTTGATTGAGCTGAACAGTGGAGACTGGAGCAGGGTTGATTGAGCTCAACAGTGGAGACTGGAGAGCAAGGTTGATTGAACTGAACAGTGGAGACTTGTGCGCAGGGTTGATGAAGCTGAACAATGGAGACTGGAGAGCAGGAGTGATGAAGCTGAACAGTGCAGACTGGAAAACAGGGTTGATTCAGCTCAACAGTGGAGACTGGAGCAGGGTTGATTGAGCTGAACAGTGGAGACTGGAGGGCAGGGTTGATTGAGCTGAACAGTGGAGACTGGAGAGCAGGGTTGATTGAGCTGAACAGTGGAGACTGGAGCGCAGGGTTGATGAAGCTGAACAGTGGAGACTGGAAAACAGGGTTGATTGAGCTCAACAGTGGAGACTGGAGAGCAGAGTTGATTGAGCTGAACAGTGGAGACTGGAGAGCAGGTTTGATTGAGCTCAACAGTGGAGACTGGAGTACAAAGTTGATTAAGCTGAACAGTGGAGACTGGAGCAGGGTTGATTGAGCTTGACCATGGAAAAGCTGGCAGGTCCCTCGATCAGTTTCAATTCAGCAGGCCAATCACTAGGCAGGTTTTAGCTTGAGTACTTTTGTGTTGATTTTGGTTCTATTCAGCAGTTGTCAGGTTGCAATGCTTGAGAACGGAGGTTATAGCGTGAGACAGGCACGTACACACAAACACACAAACACACACTCACACACCACTCTCTCCTTCAATGTGTTTCGGCAACTTTTACGATCACACTTTGACAAATGTCTCTAAGGAAACGCCTGATCGAATAAACAAAGATAGTTCAATATTTATGAAAGCTTTTTAGCAGGGATGGTCGTCAGTAACGAGCCTCAGCGTTCAACCTTAATTCATTTACAGTTTTTTTCAATTGTTTAAGCACAATTTTGAAAACAGGGCCTGGTTTGTCAAAACACTACACACAATTAGCACAACCCTACACCAAAGTAGCACAACACTTCAGATCATTTGCAAAATGGAACACTTTTGTCAAAACTATACACGACTTCATAAAAATGTAATTGTGTTACCAAACGAAACACACATTTCATATGACTTCAGTCTTTTTTTACACTGCTGTTGCAAACCTAAAACACTTTTAGCAAGTCTAATTGTCAGTGATTAGAGTACTGTAAATGAAGTACACAGAGACAGTGCAACTATACAAACACTACACAAGACCAATGCTGCAGACTGAGGAAAACATCATTTATTTCTCTCCATATACCCAAATCAGTCAACATGGAGAATCACAACAAAACATGTCCCAGTTTTCATGCTACTACAGTATGTGCAAAACACTGTTTGCTCAGCAAACAGACAATCGTAAAATACTGTATCCAGTACAGGTTACAATTACATTAAATAACAACATAAAAAAGAATCTGAAAAAAACTGACACTATTGTACAGAAAATGCTACAGTGAACATACTATACATTATCTCTTTCTCCTAGCTGGATCTGACCAGAGAATTTCATCAACATCACAAGCAATATCGTCATTAGCAAGACAACGTGGGAAGAACCGTCTTGAATGTCGAATCCATCCTTACACTGCTGCGGCTTCGACTTGGTCACAGGCGTCCTCCATGGCCTGAATGAGGGGTACCTGAGCCTGGGGCTGGAGATCGTAAACCTCCATGGCCTGAATGAGGGGTACCTGAGCCTGGGGCTGGAGATCGTAAACCTCCATGGCCTGAATGAGGGCTACCTGAGCCTGGGGCTGGAGATCGTAAACCTTCCTGGCCTGAATGAGGGGTACCTGAGCCTGGGGCTGGAGATCGTAAACCTTCCTGGCCTGAATGAGGGGTACCTGAGCCTGGGGCTGGAGATCGTAAACCTTCCTGGCCTGAATGAGGGGTACCTGAGCCTGGGGCTGGAGATCGTAAACCTTCCTGGCCTGAATGAGGGGTACCTGAGCCTGGGGCTGGAGATCGTAAACCTTCCTGGCCTGAATGAGGGGTACCTGAGCCTGGGGCTGGAGATCGTAAACCTCCATGGCCTGAATGAGGGCTACCTGAGCCTGGGACTGGAGATCGTAAACCTCCATGGCCTGAATGAGGGGTACCTGAGCCTGGGGCTGGAGATCGTAAACCTCCATGGCCTGAATGAGGGGTACCTGAGCCTGGGGCTGGAAATCGTAAACCTTCCTGGCCTGAATGAGGGGTACCTGAGCCTGGGGCTGGAGATCGTAAACCTTCCTGGCCTGAATGAGGGGTACCTGAGCCTGGGGCTGGAGATCGTAAACCTTCCTGGCCTGAATGAGGGGTACCTGAGCCTGGGGCTGGAGATCGTAAACCTCCATGGCCTGAATGAGGGCTACCTGAGCCTGGGGCTGGAGATTGTAAACCTCCATGGCCTGAATGAGGGGTACCTGAGCCTGGGGCTGGAGGTCGTAAACCTCCATGGCCTGAATGAGGGGTACCTGAGCCTGGGGCTGGAGATCGTAAACCTCCATGGCCTGAATGAGGGGTACCTGAGCCTGGGGCTGGAGATCGTAAACCTCCATGGCCTGAATGAGGGGTACCTGAGCCTGGGGCTGGAGATCGTAAACCTCCATGGCCTGAATGAGGGGTACCTGAGCCTGGGGCTGGAGATCGTAAACCTTCCTGGCCTGAATGAGGGGTACCTGAGCCTGGGGCTGGAGATCGTAAACCTCCATGGCCTGAATAAGGGGTACCTGAGCCTGGGGCTGGAGATCGTAAACCTTCCTTGCCTGAATGAGGGGTACCTGAGCCTGGGGCTGGAGATCGTAAACCTTCCTGGCCTGAATGAGGGGTACCTGAGCCTGGGGCTGGAGATCGTAAACCTCCATGGCCTGAATGAGGGCTACCTGAGCCTGGGGCTGGAGTCCGTAAACCTCCATGGCCTGAATGAGGGGTACCTGAGCCTGGGGCTGGAGATCGTAAACGTCCATGGCCTGAATGAGGGGTACCTGAGCCTGGGGCTGGAGATCGTAAACCTTCCTGGCCTGAATGAGGGGTACCTGAGCCTGGGGCTGGAGATCGTAAACCTTCCTGGCCTGAATGAGGGGTACCTGAGCCTGGGGCTGGAGATCGTAAACCTTCCTGGCCTGAATGAGGGGTACCTGAGCCTGGGGCTGGAGATCGTAAACCTTCCTGGCCTGAATGAGGGGTACCTGAGCCTGGGGCTGGAGATCGTAAACCTCCATGGCCTGAATGAGGGCTACCTGAGCCTGGGGCTGGAGATCGTAAACCTTCCTGGCATGAATGAGGGGTACCTGAGCCTGGGGCTGGAGATCGTAAACCTTCCTGGCCTGAATGAGGGGTACCTGGGGCTGGAGATCGTAAACCTTCCTGGCCTGAATGAGGGGTACCTGAGCCTGGGGCTGGAGATCGTAAACCTTCCTGGCCTGAATGAGGGGTACCTGAGCCTGGGGCTGGAGATCGTAAACCTTCCTGGCCTGAATGAGGGGTTCCTGAGCCTGGGGCTGGAGATCTTAAACCTTCCTGGCCTGAATGAGGGGTACCTGAGCCTGGGGCTGGAGATCGTAAACCTTCCTGGCCTGAATGAGGGGTACCTGAGCCTGGGGCTGGAGATCGTAAACCTTCCACCGCCATGCAGAGAAAATCTCTTCGACAGGGTTTAGAAACAGAGAGTATGGTGGAAGGTATAGTACTGTCAACGGTGAATGGGGTTGAAACCAGTTCTGGACCAAAGCAGAGTGGTGGAATGTGAGGTGTGTTGTAAGGGCCCATTTTGGCATGACGGAGGACAACCCCATGCTGTGAAATGGCAGAGCAAAGGGTGATGTTACCCCCACGTTGCCCTGGGACATTGATTATAGCCCTGTGGCCAATGATATTTCTGCCTCTCCTTCTTGCTTTTGTGAGGTTGAAACCTGCCTCATCAATATATATATGAATTCATGCAGGATTTCCTCAGCATCCATCTGCAAAAATCCCTGAAATACAGTGAAAGACTAGATTGTGTAGTTCAGGATAGGTCTAGTATACAGTCAATGTAAAAAAAAAGTCATGTGTGCAGTATGCAACACCACAGTGCTAAAGTGAACAATACAAACCTCCACATACTCATGCCGCAGCCGTTTGACCCTCTCTGAATTCCGCTCAAAAGGCACTCGATAAAGTTGTTTCATTTGAACCTGATGTCTTTTCAGGATGCGTGCCAGTGTTGACTGAGAGACCTGATGGACATTATTGAAAATGGCAAGGTCACCGATAATGTTGGCTTGTAATTCTCTGAGCCTGATGGCATTATTGGCCAAAACCATGTTTATTATCTCTCTTGTTCTAGCGTGAATATGGGCCCCCTTCCTCCTTGTCGTTCCCGACCCTCAATCCTATGTAGAGAATAATACATGTAACTTAGTGTACAATGTCACAGGAAGGGGCATCACAAGTGCTGATATGGTGCAGACAATAAGCAGCTGGTTACTGTAACTGTTGACAGATCTTCTTTTACCTGTTTTCCTGTTGAAAAGTCCTTATGACAAATGCCACTGTATATCTGCTAAGATTTGGCTGAACGCTCAGTCCAGCCTCCCTCAGCGTCAATCCGTGGTTCACAACATGGTCCACTAGTGTTGCACGAATGTCATTTGATAAGTTTGGTCCTCTTCTTCTTTGTGCACGTTCTCCTCCTGCTTCAGGTCTTCCTCGACCTCTGGCTCGGCCTCTGCCTCTTCCTCTACATCCTTCTCCTCCTGTGTGTACTCCTCCTCTCACCCTCACTCTTCTTCTGACTCCTTCCATTTTGGTTGAAGGCAGGTGCTGCATTTTTATAGTGCTTAAACTTGATTGGTGTGTCTACAATTCAGCAATCATGTGTTTGTGCACCTGATGGCTGTGTTTAACAGATTGGCTCATAGGTGTGGTAATTTGACAGTCAGTTCTTTGGAATTGCAAGGAAGTTACATCATGATATACTTCCGTGACTGATGTATACAAGTGTGTTTAGTGTTTTGCCAATCACTGTGTGTAATGTTTTGCAAATAATGTGAAGCTGACAATGTGCTTACAGTTGTGCAAATCTAGCTTTGTGCTTTGCTCCTTGAGTGTAAGGTTTTGCTAATTGTGGGAAGAGTTACATTTTAGTGTGTAAGCAATCGTAAAAAAAACTGTAACACAAAGACAGGAGGAGAATATCAAAATCCAGTCTAAACATGTTGAAATGTCTTCTCTCTGAATTGGGGTTAAAAATCTATCGTCTGAATCACACACAATTACCTGTTCTCTTTGTACAAGAACAATGTTCTCTCTCAAATTCAACAGATGGTCATCAAAAGTATAAATCTGGGGGGACAAAATGGCGCCGTAGAGAGAACACGGTGTTTCAGCGAGCTCTCGTGGCATTCGTAAATTTATATTCTTACATTAATCTCTTAGCTTGAAAAAGTGGTAGAATTGGCTAAATAAGTTACCATATAATGAGTCTTGACGACTATTTCGCAAAAATCTCCGACAACATGCCCAATAGAACTACTAAGAAGTCGACCAAAACCACCACCCCTGTGGATGTGCATGAGGAACTAGCTAACGTTAGCGAAGCTAACACCATTGCGGACCCGGGCACAATGGACCTGATGATTCAAAAGATGACTGATAACATTACTAAAGTGATCGATGCTAAGATAAGAACGGTCTTGGAAGCAATAGCAGGCCATTCAGCTGAAATACAGAGCGTTGTGAAACGTGTTGTTGAGGCGGAAGGAAGAATTGCTGCAGTGGAAACTTCAACTACATCTATGGACGCTAAGATAAAAGCACTTGAGAAACAGGTGCGCAAAATGGCGGAGCACATTAACGACTTGGATAATCGAGGACGCAGATGCAATATTCGTGTTGTGAGACTCCCGGAAAATTCTGAAGGGACACGTTCAGTAAAATTCTTTGAGGAATGGATCCCTGGCTACCTACAAATGGACACTAAGGCTGGTCGTGTTAAGCTGGACAGAGCCCATCGCTCTCAAGCACCGATACCGGGCCCCAATCAACGCCCACGGCCGGTGGTTATAAAGTTCCACAACTTCACCGACAAGCAGCGCGTCAAGGATGCGGCTAGAAACATCGGCTCTGATGGTAGTCAACATAAAGGTCCAAAGGTCTCATTCTTCAATGATTATTCCACAGCGGTTGTACGAAGACGCAAAGCGTTTGATGAGGCGAAGGCTCGACTCAGGAGAATGAAGATGGACTACGCACTGTTGTACCCGGCCACATTGAAGATTATGGTCAACGGATCACCTAAAAAGCTCTACACACCTGAAGAGGCTGCTGCGTTTATTGACTCTCTCGGGTAAATAACTTTAAGCTGCACCTCCACAGTATTGAATAACTTTGCTTATTTTTGGTTGAATCTGATCACGAAACAGTGGTGTGAGTCCCCACGTACTCCGGCTCAGTAATATTCGTAACTTTATTATTTTTCTTGCTAAAGTAATAGCCGCTATAGCTCAGGCTGAGATATGTGTGAATCCATATTGGTGCCCAGGCTTGGTTTTAGGTGGAAGAGCCTCAATCTTCTTCTATTAATTTTATTTTCCATATATATAAAGGATGAGGCTATTGAGCGGCAATGCGGACTTAAGAGTCTACATTGGAGAGTTGAAATCCCCTGCATGTTAGTTAGTGGGAAAACCCCCTTTTGGATTTTTACATGTTTAATTTTTGGGTTTAGTATAGTTCGAGTTCAGGGTTCATATTTTTTGTTTATGCTCAGTGAGATAGAGGAGAGTTCAACACATGGAAAAAGGTACCACCCCACTTTTACAGTAGGATCCAGTCTGAATATTGAATGGTCAAGATACAATGGCAGATAACAGACTGCGTGTATGTACGTGGAACATTAGAGGGAGCCATAACCCCATTAAGAGGAAGAAAGTATTGTCTTTTTTGAAAAAAGAAAATATTGATATTGCCCTGTTGCAAGAAGCCCATTTTGATGATAAGGAGCACCTGAAATTACAACAAGGAGGGTTTGGTCAAGTGTTTTTCTCATCATTTACATCCAGAAGTAGAGGTGTAGCAATTCTGGTGAAAAAGAACTTACCACTTAAGGTCTTGAATTGTGTGAAAGATAAATTTGGTCGCTTTGTTATAATTAATGGTACTTTACAAGGGCAGAACATTTCCATAATGAACATTTACTTCCCCCCTGCTCACCCCCCTGATTTCCTCACTAAGGCATTTCTAGACTTTTCAGAATTAAACTCAGACACTGCAGTGGTTGGAGGAGATTTTAACTGCTTGTTGAACCCCCTTATTGATAAGTTTCCCAGTGGTATAGCTTCACTCTCTCCTCAAGCTAAGTCACTTAAAGCTATTTGTGATGATCTGGGGTATGCGGATGTCTGGAGAGCTTTCCATCCCTCCAACAGAGAGTTCACTTTTTTCTCTGCACCTCATGGATGTCAGACTAGAATAGATTATTTTTTTATGCCCAAGACGTCTTTGCAGTCTGTTTTATCTGCTAGGATAGGAAGCATAGTCATATCTGATCATGCTGAGGTGATCCTGGACATAAAACTCAACGGGACATTCAATCGGTCAAGACATTGGAGGTTGAACACAACCATTCTTAAAGACCATACATTCACATCATACTTTATAACAGAGTTTAAAGCATTTTTCTCTATTAACTCTCAATCAACAGATAACCCCTCGCTCCTTTGGGAGACCTGTAAAGCGTATGCCAGGGGTCTGATTATGTCATACATAGCTACTAAGAGACGGAAAAAGCGGGAAAAGCAAAAAATGTTAGAGGGTGAATTAGGAACTAAAGAGAAGGACTACATTAAAACGCCCACTCCTGCCCTATTAAAGGAAATATCAGTCATTAGATCAACGTTAGACTCTCTCCTAACACAGGACGCTGAAAAGAAAATTAGATTTGTCAGGCAAAAGCTATATGAACATGGCGATAAGCCAGGAAAGTACTTGGCATACCTAGCTAAAAAGAGGGCTGACTCTCAGTCAATTGCTACTATTACTGATTCTGATGGTAATCATTTATATGAAAATAAATTGATAAGTGACTCATTTAAGAAATTTTATACAAACCTTTATGCCTCAGAACTGCCAAAGGATGCACCCAAATTAATGGAGAACTTCTTTGGTAAGATTGAGCTCCCTACTATCTCCGAAGAACAGAGGTCCCTCCTTAATGCCCCCATTACCAAGGAAGAGATAATGTTCGCAATTAAGAATCTGCAAAATGGTAAGGCCCCAGGACCAGACGGGTTTTGTAGTGAGTTCTATAAAGAGTTCCATGGCCTGATCCTTGAGCCATTGCGTGATATGTTTAACCACTCATTTTCAAATGACCAACTCCCTCAAACGCTGAGAGAAGCCAACATTTCACTTATTCTCAAAAAGGGAAAATGTCCAGAGTCTTGTTCCTCGTACAGACCAATTTCCCTTCTGAATGTGGATAGAAAATTGCTTTCTAAAATTCTAGCCACAAGATTAGAGTACTCATTGCCACTAATTGTGAAAGGAGACCAAACTGGCTTCATTAGGGGCCGTAAGTCATGCAACAACGTCAGGCGGCTTCTTAATGTAATTCAAGCCTACCAACAAAGTGCTGTAGATGGTCTTGTGCTCTCCCTAGATGCTGAGAAAGCATTTGATCGTGTGGAGTGGTCTTACCTATTATTTGCTCTAAATAAATTTGGTCTGGGGGACAACTTTATAAAATGGGTGAACGTTTTATATGATGATCCTCAGGCTGCTGTACTTACTAATGTCCTTACTAATGGGCTACGGTCAAATAGCTTCTCTATACAATTTGTAAGTCGCTCTGGATAAGAGCGTCTGCTAAATGACTTAAATGTAAATGTTAAATGTATACACAGAGGTACCAGACAGGGCTGTCCTTTATCCCCCCTCCTATTTGCACTCGTTATTGAACCACTGGCCGAGGCCATCAGGGTAACGCCTGCTATACAGGGGCTGCTCATTGGTGATGTTCACCATAAAATAAGCTTGTATGCTGATGATGTCCTGATATTCATCTCTAGTCCCGCGACTTCAATTACATCTCGTATTAATATAATTGAATTATTCAGTGAATTCTCAGGCTACAAGATTAACCTAACTAAGTCAGAGGCTATGCCACTTGGTAGCCTACACTCTGTACCTAATACTTCTCCCCCCTTCCCTTTTAAATGGTCTCCCTCAGGTTTCATGTATCTGGGTATATTTGTAACTCCTAAATTCCAGCTAATGTACAAAGCCAATTTTGTTCCCTTGTTTGATACAATAAGACAGGATCTGGAGCGCTGGAACTCTCTCCCCATTTCTTGGTTGGGTAGAATATCCCTCCTGAAAATGAACGTTTTACCTAGACTACTTTACCCAATCCAAATGATCCCAGTATTACTCTCCAATAAGGTAATAAAGGATGTAAATGGATGGCTAAGTTCCTTTATATGGAGTAAACGCAAGCCAAGACTTAAGATGGCAATATTGCAGCTGCCAAGTTCTATGGGCGGCTTGGACCTGCCCAATATCAAGTTCTATCAATGGTGTGCCCACCTTTGTTATATTTCTGACTGGATCACAAATTATGACTCCTCTATTTGGTTAGACATTGAGACTTCTCTTTCAAAATACCCCTTACAGGATCTTTTATTTTTCAGAAGTTTCAAGTCTGTAGAAGAACACTGCAATAATCCAGTTACACTTAACACACTCAAAGTATGGAGGTCAGTTCAACGCTTCCTGGGAAGATCCAAACTAACCTCTGCTCTTACCCCAATTCTTAACAACCCAGATTTCAGTCCAAGATTGCTGGATGCTGGCTTTAATTTATGGCTTAATAAGGGCATACGCAGGCTAAACTACTTATTTGCTGACAAGATTTTGTTGTCATTTGAGCAGATGGTCGAGAAATATCGACTCCCAAAGCAGGACTTTTTCCGCTTCCTACAAGTAAGACATTATATTCTGGAGAGCACCACCTTAATTGGTAACCCTGATATGTCTGTCATTGAAAGAATGCTTTTTTTCCCACAAAGGAAAATGTCTGTAAGTCTGTTTTATGATACTTTAAGGTCCTTTTCTGCTGTCAACACACAGAGGGTGAAACAAGTGTGGGAGAAAGAATTGTCTGTTACTATTGACGAAGAGATGTGGGAGGACATTTGGAGATATGCAAAAACAATATCTATATGTAACCGTACTAGAGCAATCCAATTAAGAATAATACACAGATTGCATATATCCCCAAATCGCAGACATGCTTTTAGCCCCACTTCCTCTTCCCCTCAGTGTCTTAAATGCAAAACTGATACAGGCACCCTAACACATTGTTTATGGTCATGTACCAAAATACAAAGATACTGGTCTGGTGTCCTGCAAGAAATTGAAAAGATCCTAGGGGTTGATCTAGAATTGGACCCCGTTTCTTTACTGTTAGGTCTCCCTAGTAGGCATGTTACTTCTGTCTGTAAAAGGAGGCTTTACAACATCCTTACCTTCGCAGCGAGGAAAAACATCCTTTTACAGTGGATTAGTGATAAGGTTCCTTCTATTAAAGACTGGCATAAGATACTATTTGAATGGGTGCCTCTGGAATAGCTGACATGTACATTGCATTCTAAAACAGACCAGTTCTACAAAGTATGGGAACCTTATCTAAATTACCTAGAACCTGAGGTATCAGCTATTATGCTGCAAGGATTCTCTTAGAATGGCGGGGATCTATGTATTTCAGAACTACACTGTACGTTCCATGTGTGGAACCTAACCTCTTGGTTTAAACTGAGCTTTTTTGTTTAATTTCTGTTTGTAAGTTTGTTTAAAATGTATGTATTGAGGGACGCAATGATGGTGATGGGGTGAGAGAAGCACAGAGCGGGAAGAGGAAAATGGTGTACGTATGTATGGGTGTGTATATGTGTGTGCGTGCGTGCATGTATGTATGCATATGTGTGTGTATATGCATGGGTATATGTATATGTGTGTATGTATGTGTCTGGCCTGCTCGCCTCCCTACCACTGAGGAAGTACAGTTCCCGCTCAGCCCAGTCAAAACTGTTCGCTGCTCTGGCCCCCCAATGGTGGAACAAACTCCCTCACGACGCCAGGACAGCGGAGTCAATCACCACCTTCCGGAGACACCTGAAACCCCACCTCTTTAAGGAATACCTAGGATAGGATAAAGTAATCCTTCTCCCCCTCCCCCTTAAAAGACCTAGATGCACTATTGTAAAGTGGCTGTTCCACTGGATGTCATAAGGTGAAAGCACCAATTTGTAAGTCGCTCTGGATAAGAGCGTCTGCTAAATGACTTAAATGTAAATGTGTATGTATGTATGTGTATGTATATGTGTGGGTATATGCATGGGTATATATATATGTGTGTATGTATGGGTATGTATGTATGTGTATGTATATGTGTGGGTATATGCATGGGTATATATATATGTGTGTATGTATGGGTATGTATGTATGTGTATGTATATGCACGTAGATATGGGTATATATATATGTGTGTATGTATGTGTATGTATGTATGTGTATATATATGCACGTAGATATGGGTATATATATATGTGTGTATGTATGTGTATGTATGTATGTGTATGTATATGCACGTAGATATGGGTATATATATATGTGTGTATGTATGTGTATGTATGTATGTGTATGTATATGCACGTAGATATGGGTATATATATATGTGTGTATGTATGTGTATGTATGTATGTGTATGTATATGCACGTAGATATGGGTAAGTGGGGGCTGTTTCTCTTTTTGTTCTGTGTGCTTTGTCTCTGTTGTTGTATCTCTTAATATGGGTGAAAATTGTGAAATTTCAATAAAAATACTGTTACAAAAGTATAAATCTGGATTGAAATAGGTACGCTGTTTCACAATTCTGCTACCTTTTTCCTTTAGCCAATTTAAACCGATCAGACAAAAAACCCTTAAGACTCACTTGAGTGGATATGTTGGAGGAAAAGCTGGTTTTTGAGAGAAAGAGAGAGGGAGAGGGAGTAAGCACTTGCGAGATACACTACGAAGAGATTGCTCCCTTGATATCAGAGTCGAAGAACAAGCCTTGTATGTGATACCCTGTTTGGCATAGATATGCGGCTCCAGCACAGTTGCCACAAGTAAGACACCATGTTTATTCCATCCGGTGGTGGTGGAATGGAGAATAACTGACAATGCAGGTGAAATATCTCAAAATAACATATTATGTAGGGGCGGCAGGGAGCCTAGCGGTTAGAGTGGCGAGCCAGGAACCGGAGGGTTGCTGGTATCAAATACTTGATGTCATTGCCTGCCATTGTACCCTTGAGCAAGTCACATAACCCCCCACAACAACTGCTCTCTGGGCGTACCTCCCCAATAAAAATGATATATGGATGTATGTATGGAATAATGGATGGATATATTTTGGAGAGGTTGGGTTGAAAGCAGAAATCTAATTTTGGTTGGACCTGGCGTGCAATTGACCAGTAAAGTGACCTTAATCTTAAAAGAAAACGCCATCTTGTTTGCTCCAGTTTTACATCAACCAGGGCCTGTATTCATAAACGTCTCAAAATAGGAGTGCTGATCTAAAATCAGTTTAGCCTTTAGATCATAATGAATGAAACTACATCTAATGGAAGGGGCATGAACCTAGATCAGCACTCCTACTTTGAGACAACTACAGACATTCCTCTAATTAAGGAGTCTCAGCCAGAACATTTGGAATCACCTCAGGAATGACAGGACTGGTAATGACAGATTCACACAGGAATTTAATGAGTCAATAGGATTCATTCAAATGAATGAATGGCGAGACTAAACCAACAGATGCCACCATTTTGGGGGGTCTGCTTGACAGCTTTCTGGTCTATTTAAATTAGTTGTATTTATATATTTATTTATATATATATCTCTACCTTAGTGTGTAAACGTATCATGCATCAGTATTTATTAAATGTTTTATTTATTTTTATTTCACCTTTATTTAACCAGGTAGGCAAGTTGAGAACAAGTTCTCATTTACAATTGCGACCTGGCCAAGATAAAGCAAAGCAGTTCGACAGATACAACGACACAGAGTTACACATGGAGTAAAACAAACATACAGTCAATAATACAGTATAAACAAGTCTATATACAATGTGAGCAAATGAGGTGAGAAGGGAGGTAAAGGCAAAAAAGGCCATGGTGGCAAAGTAAATACAATATAGCAAGTAAAACACTGGAATGGTAGTTTTGCAATGGAAGAATGTGCAAAGTAGAAATAAAAATAATGGGGTGCAAAGGAGCAAAATAAATAAATAAATTAAATACAGTTGGGAAAGAGGTAGTTGTTTTGGCTAAATTATAGATGGGCTATGTACAGGTGCAGTAATCTGTGAGCTGCTCTGACAGTTGGTGCTTAAAGCTAGTGAGGGAGATACGTGTTTCCAGTTTCAGAGATTTGTGTAGTTCGTTCCAGTCATTGGCAGCATAGAACTGGAAGGAGAGGCGGCCAAAGAAATAATTGGTTTTGGGGGTGACTAGAGAGATATACCTGCTGGAGCGTGTGCTACAGGTGGGAGATGCTATGGTGACCAGCGAGCTGAGATAAGGGGGGACTTTACCTAGCAGGGTCTTGTAGATGACATGGAGCCAGTGGGTTTGGCGACGAGTATGAAGCGAGGGCCAGCCAACGAGAGCGTACAGGTCGCAATGGTGGGTAGTATATGGGGCTTTGGTGACAAAACGGATTGCACTGTGATAGACTGCATCCAATTTGTTGAGTAGGGTATTGGAGGCTATTTTGTAAATGACATCGCCAAAGTCGAGGATTGGTAGGATGGTCAGTTTTACAAGGGTATGTTTGGCAGCATGAGTGAAGGATGCTTTGTTGCGAAATAGGAAGCCAATTCTAGATTTAACTTTGGATTGGAGATGTTTGATATGGGTCTGGAAGGAGAGTTTACAGTCTAACCAGACACCTAAGTATTTGTAGATGTCCACGTATTCTAAGTCAGAGCCGTCCAGAGTAGTGATGTTGGACAGGCGGGTAGGTGCAGGTAGCGATCGGTTGAAGAGCATGCAATTAGTTTTACTTGTATTTAAGAGCAATTGGAGGCCACGGAAGGAGAGTTGTATGGCATTGAAGCTTGCCTGGAGGGTTGTTAACACAGTGTCCAAAGAAGGGCCAGAAGTATACAGAATGGTGTCGTATGCGTAGAGGTGGATCAGAGACTCACCAGCAGCAAGAGCGACCTCATTGATGTATACAGTATCTTTACCTTTGTGTGTAAACACAACATCCATCAATACCTTTACATTAGTGTGTAAACACAACAATAGATCTAGTAGAAGAAAATACAAAGAAAAAAACAACCACTATCTACTATCTTTGAAATGCAAGAGAAAGATCACAGTTCCAGCCATCACTCTGGTTGTAATTACAATATTGTCCACAAGATGGCAGCAGTTTATGTGCACTGGATAACTTGATGCATAACTTGAAGTATGAGTGAACTACAATACTTTTAGTGTGAAGTCCCCAGGTACATTTTGGCAAATCGTGAAAGAGATATTCACATTCATATTACATTTTTCTGCAAGAATATTGTCAAATCTTTATCCTTGGACTTTGATTTCGCTTTCCAATTATTAGTAGCCATATTATAAGTTCAACATTTGCAAAACAACCAGACTTTCAGAACATCATAACTCTGAATATCCTCATAATTTCTGTCCAAAATGAAAAGGCATGCTGTCGTACAAGGTTAGTAGCTACATTTTACGACATATACATGGTTTCCGGGTAAGCCCAGCTTGCCTGCATCACAAAGTTTTTTTCGTTACCAATAATAACTTTGGAAATGTGTGCGTTTCTATCAAAGTACCCTATTACGTTATAATAGTTTCTGCATGTTTGTTACACAATAAAATATATTTTGCATGTTGTGTAGATCAAACAATACAAACCCCCCAAAGATCCATGTTAATAACAGGTTGTAAGGCAATGAAATAGGAAAAATGCCAAGGGGGGTGAATACTTTCACAAGCCACTGTATATAACCCCCTAGAGTCGATTGACATAACGGTGCGTCAATTTAAATTACATAATTAAACATGCCAGTTTAAGCTAGAGATATGTTTTTTTTGCATTGGGATGCCCCAGGTGGAAGAGCTAGAGCGGTGTTTGTCATACCATGAGCAATCCCAAAAATCGATCTTCTCATGTACACATCTGTAGCAGCCGAACAGTTTGACTTTGACACAGTGTGCAAAGCTGTCATCAAGGCAAAGTTTGGCTACTATGAATAATCTCAGATATAAAATATATTTTGATTTGTTTAACACTTTTTTTGGTTACTACATGATTCCATATGTGTAATTTCATAGTTTTGATGTTTTCATTATTATTTCTACAGTGTAGAAAATAGTAAAAATAAAGAAAAAACCTTGAATGAGTAGGTGTCCAAACTTTTGACTGGTACTGTATATATATATATATATATAAGTATTCATCCCCTTGGCGTTGAATAGTGTATATACAGTGGGGAGAACAAGTATTTGATACACTACCGATTTTGCAGGTTTTCCTACTTACAAAGCATGTAGAGGTCTTTAATTTTTATCATATGTACACTTCAACTGTGAGAGATGGAATCTAAAACAAAAATCCAGAAAATCACATGGTAAGATTTTAAGTAATTAATTTGCATTTTATTGCATGACATAAGTATTTGATCACCTACCAACCAGTAAGAATTCCGGCTCTCACAGACCTTTTCTTTTTCTTGAAGGAACTCTCCTGTTCTTCACTCATTACCTGCATTAACTGCACCTTTGAACTCGTTACTTGTATAAAAGACACCTGTCCACACACTCAATCAAACAGACTCCAACCTCTCCACAATGGCCAAGACCAGAGAGCTGTGTAAGGATATCAGGGATAGAAATGTAGACCTGCACAAGGCTGGGATGGGCTACAGGACAATAGGCAAGCAGCTTGGGGAGAAGGCAACAACTGTTGGCGCAATTATTAGAAAATGGAAGAAGTTCAAGATGACAGTCAATCACCCTCGGTCTGTGGCTCCATGCAAGATCTCACCTCGCCTCAATGATCATGAGGAAGGTGAGGGATCAGCCCAGAACTACACGGCAGGACCTGGTCAATGACCTGAAGAGAGCTGGGACCACAGTCTCAAAGAAAACCATTAGTAACACACCACGCCGTCATGGATTAAAATCCTGCAGTGCACGCAAGGTCCCCCTGCTCAAGCCAGCGCATGTCCAGGCCGGTCTGAAGTTTGCCAAGGACCATCTGGATGCTCCAGAGGAGGAATGGGAGAAGGTCATGTGGTCTGATGAGACAAAAATAGAGATTTTTGGTATAAACTCAACACACCATGTTTGGAGGAAGAAGAAGGATGAGTACAACCCCAAGAACACCATCCCAACCGTGAAGCATGGAGGTGGAAACATCATACTTTGGGGATGCTTTTCTGCAAAGGGGACAGGACGACTGCACCGTATTGAGGGGAGGATGGATGGGGCCATGTATCGCGAGATCTTGGCCAACAACCTCCTTGCCTCAGTAAGGTCATTGAAGATGGGTCGTGGCCTGTTCTTTCAGCATGACAACAACCCGAAACACACAGCCAGGGCAACTAAGGAGTGGCTCCGTAAGAAGCATCTCAAGGTCCTGGAGTGGCCTACCAGTCTCCAGACCTGAACCCAATAAAAAATCTTTGGAGGGAGCTGAAAATCCATATTCATCAGCGACAGCCCCGAAACCTGAAGGATCTGGAGAAGGTCTGTATGGAGGAGTGGGCCAAAATCCCAGCTGCAGTGTGTGCAAAACTGGTCAAGAACTACAGTAATTGCAAACAAAGGTTTCTGTACCAAATATTAAGTTCTGCTTTTCAGATGTATCAAATACTTATGCCATGCAATAAAATGCAAATGAATTACTTAAAAATCATACAATGTGATTTTCTGGATTTTTGTTTCAGATTCCATCTCTCACAGTTGAAGTGTACCTATGATAATACTAACAGACCGCTACATGCTTTGTAAGTAGGAAAACCTGCAAAATCGGCAGTGTATCAAATACTCGTCCCCCCCCCACTGTATATATATAAATATATACACTGTATATATATAAATATATACATTTGGGGGGGGGGACGAGTATTTGATACACTATATATATATATATACAGTGGGGGGGGGGACGAGTATTTGATACACTGCCGATATACATATATATACATATATATACACTGCTCAAAAAAATTAAGGGAACACTAAAATAACACATCCCAGATCTGAATGAATGAAGTATTCTTATTAATACTTTTTCCTTTACATAGTTGAATGTGCACACAAACATTATCAATGGAAATCAAATTTATCAACCCATGGAGGTCACACTCAAAATTGAAGTGGAAAACCACACTACAGGCTGATCCAACTTTGATGTAATGTTCTTAAAACAAGTCAAAATGAGGCTCAGTAGTGTGTGTGGCCTCCACGTGCCTGTATGACCTCCCTACAATGCCTGGGCATGCTCCTGATGAGGTGGCGGATGGTCTCCTAAGGGATCTCCTCCCAGACCTGGACTAAAGCATCCACCAACAGTCTGTGGTGCAAAGTGGCCTTGGTGGATGGAGCGAGACATGATGTCCCAGATGTGCTCCATAGCATCAATGCCTTCCTCTTGCAGGAACTGCTGACACACTCCAGCCACATGAGGTCTAGCATTGTCTTGCATTAGGAGGTGTTGGGCTGTAAGCACAACCCCCACCTGTGGACGTCGGACCCTCATACCACCCTCATGGAGTCTGTTTTCTGACCGTTTGAGCAGACACATGCACATTTGTGGCCTGCTGGAGGTCATTTTGCAGGGCTCTGGCAGTGCTCCTCCTGCTCCTCCTTGCACAAAGGCGGAGATAGCGGTCCTGCTGCTGGGTTGTTGCCCTCCTACGGCCTCCTCCACGTCTCCTGATGTACTGGCCTGTCTCCTGGTAGCGCCTCCATGCTCTGGACACTACGCTGACAGATACAGCAAACCTTCTTGCCACATCTCACATTGATGTGCCATCCTGGATAAGCTGCATTACCTGAGCCACGTGTGTGGGTTGTAGACTCTGTCTCATACTACCACTAAAGTGAAAGCACCAGCATTCAAAAGTGAGACCAAAACATCAGCCAGAAAGCATAGGAACTGAGAAGTGGTCTGTGGTCACCACCTGCAGAACCACTCCTTTATTGGGGGTGTCTTGCTAATTGCCTATAATTTCCACCTGTTGTCTATTCCATTTGCACAGCATGTGAAATTTATTGTCAATCAGTGTTGCTTCCTAAGTGGACAGTTTGATTTCACAGAAGTGTGATTGACTTAGAGTTACATTGTGTTGTTTAAGTGTTCCCTTTATTTTTTTGAGCAGTGTATATACATACATACAGTGCATACAGAAAGTGTTCAGACTAATTGACATTTACAGATTTTGTTACATTACAGGCTGATTCTAAAATGCATTAAATAGTTTGTCTCTGTCTTCAATCTACCCACAATACCGCATCATGAGAAAGCAAATAACGATTTTTACATTTATTTTTTGCTAATTTATCAACATTAAAAAAACTGAATATCACATTTGCCTAACTTTTCAGACCCTTTACTCAGTACTTTTTTGGCAGCGATTATATCATTGGGTCTTCTTGGGTATGACACTACAAGCTTGGCACACCTGTTTTGGGGAGTTTCTCCCGTATTTCTCTGCTGATCCCCTCAAGCTCTGTCAGGTTGGATGGGAGCATCTCTGCACAGCTATTTTCAGGTCTCTCCAGAGATGTTCAATCAGGTTCAAGTCTGGGCTCTGAATGGGCCACTCAAGGACATTCAGAAACTTGTCATGATGCCACTACTGATTTTGTGGGCTGTGTGCTTTGGGTCGTTGTTCTGTTGGAAGGTGAACCTTTACCCCTATCTGAGGTCCTGCATGCTCTTGAGCAGATTTTCATCAGGGATCTCTCTGTACTTTACTCCATTCATCTTTCCCTTGATCCTGACTAGTCTCCCAGTCCCTGCCACTGAAAAACATCACCACAGCATAATGCTGCCACCACCAAGCTTCACCGTAGGGATGGTGCGAGGTTTCCTCCAGACATGACGCTTGGCATTCAGGCCAAAGAGTTCAATATTGGTTACATCAGATCAGAGAATCTTGTTTCTTATGGTCTGAGTGTCTTTAGGTATCTTTTGGCAAACTCCAAGCGGGCTGTCATGTGCCTTTTGCTAAGAAGCGGCTTCTGTCTGGCCACTCTAAAATGAAGGCCTGATTGCTGGAGTGTTGCAGAGATGGTTGTCTTTCTGGAAGGTTCCCCCATCTCTACAGAGGAACTCTAGAACTCTGTCAGAGTGTTCTTGGTCACCTCCCTGACCGAGGCCCTTCTCCCCCGATTGCTCAGGTTGGCCATGCGGCAGCTCTAGGAAGAGTCTTGGTGGTTCCAAACTTCTTCCATTTAAGAATGATGGAGGCCACTCTGTTCTTCAGGACCTTCAATGCTTCAGAAATGTTTTGGTATCCTTCCCCAGATCTCAACCTCGACACAATCCTGTCTTGCAGGTCTATGGATAATTCCTTCAATCTCATGGCTTGGTTTTTGCTCAGACATGCAGTTAACTGTGGGACCTTATATAGACAGGTGTGTGTGTGCCTTTCCAAATCATGTCCAATCAATTCAATTTACCACAAGTGGACTCCAATCAAATTGTAGAAACATCTCAAGGATGATCATTGGGAAACAGGATGCACCTGAGCTTTATTTCGATGGTCTGAATTGTTACATAAGTATCCTTTCTCTGTGTTTTTGCTTCCTCATTATGGGGTATTGTGTGTAGATTGATGAGGATTTTTATTTATTTAATCCATTTTAGAATACGGCTGTAATGTAACAACATGTGGAAAAAGTCAAGATCTCTGAATACTTTCTGAATGGACGGTATATACACTGAGTGTACAAAACATTGAGAACACCTGTTCTTTCCATGATATTGACTGACCAGGTGAATCCAGGTGAAAGCTATGATCCCTTATTTATGTCACATTTTACATCCACTCCAATCAGTGTAGATGAAGGGGAGAAAGGTTAAAGATTATTTTTTATCCTTGAGATAATTGAGACAAATGGTAAATAGTATCGGTTTTTGTGTGCAATTCGGAGGGTGAATGGGCAAGACAAAATATTTTAGTGTCTGGAAGTAGGTGCCAGTGGCACCGGTTTGAGTAAATCAATAACTGCAATGCTGCAGAGTTTGTATTTGTATTTATTGTGAAAACCCATTAGCTGCTGCCAAGGAAAAATAAGGCAGTTTATACAATTTAAAAAACATTACAATACATTCATAGATTTCTACACACACTGTTTGCCCTCAGGCCCTACAGTACTAAATCCATGTGTATGTGTGTGTATAGCGCATATGTTATCGTGTGTGTATGCATGTGTCTGTGACTATGTTGGTGTTGCTTCACAGTCCCCGCTGTTCCATAATGTGTTTTATCTGTTTTTTAAATATAATTCTACTGCTTGCATCAGTTACTTTATGTAGCATAAAGTTCCATGTAGTCACGGATCTATGTAGTACTGTGTGCCTCTCATAGTCTGTTCTGGACTTGGAAGAGACCCCTTGTGGCATGTCTTGTGGGGTATGCATGGGTGTCCGAGCTGTGTGCCAGTATTTCAGACAGACAGCTCGGCGTATTCAACATGTCAATACCTCTCCTAAATACCAATAGTGATGATGTCAATCTCTCCTCCACTTTGAGCCAGGAGAGATTGACATGCATATTATTCAAATTAATTTTCTGTGTACATCTATGGGCCAGCCGTGCTGCGCTGTTCTGAGCCAATTTCAATTTGCAGTCCTTTTTTTGTAGGACCTGACCACATGACTGAACAGTAGTCAAGGTGCAATAAAACTAGGGCTTGAAGGATATGCCTTGTTGATAGTGTTGTTAAAAAGGCAGAGCAGTGCTATATTATGGATAGACTTCTCCCCCATCTTATCTACTGTTGTATCAATATGTTTTGACCATGACAGTTTACAATCCAGGGTTACTCCAATCAGTTTAGTCATCTCAACTTGCTCAATTTCCACATTATTCAATACAAAAAATGTAGTTGAGTTTTAGGGTTTAGTGAATGACTTGTCCCAAATACAATGCTTTCAGTTTTAGAAATATTTAGGTCTAACTTATTCCTTGCCTTCCACTCTGAAATTAACTGCAACTCTATGTTAAGTTTTGCATTAATTTCAGTCGCTGTAGTAGCTGACGTGTATAGTGTTGAGTCATCCGCATACATAGACACTCTAGCTTTACTCAAAGTCAGTGGCATGTCGTTCGTAAAGAGTTCTTCACCAGCCAGATTGACACAACTGTGGGAAACATTGGAGTCAACATGGGCCAGCATCCCTGTGGAATGCTTTCGACACAGACAAATTCAAGCTCTGATGAGGGTAAAAGATGGTGCAACTCAATATTAGGAAGGTGCTTCAAAACTTTTGTACACTCAGTTTTTCTAAATATATATTAATTCTTATTTTCTTTCGGGGATGTGTAGTATGTTGTATTGTTGTTACTGCACTGTTGGAGCTAGGCACGTGTGCACGCGACCAACACGATTTGATTAGACCTTTTCTGGGGGAATGCTCAGTGACCTTGACTGGGGAAACTGTGGACCTGAGGGTTTTGTTGAAAGTAAATAGAACATGAAAGCTCCTGTTGGATTCTAGACCATCTTATGGTCACTTTATGGTCTTTGACTAAAATGTAGTGGTATCTTTGTGAGTATGCAGAGTGTGCACGCTCACACACGCACACACACACACACACACACACACACACACACACACACACACACACACACACACACACACACACACACACACACACACACACACACACACACACACATGCACACACGCACACACACACGCA
Source organism: Oncorhynchus nerka (assembly GCF_034236695.1). NCBI lineage: Eukaryota > Metazoa > Chordata > Actinopteri > Salmoniformes > Salmonidae > Oncorhynchus > Oncorhynchus nerka. The sequence goes on along the minus strand of NC_088423.1, from coordinate 10,748,894 downwards.
CACACGCACACACGAAGACACACACACACACACACACACACACACACACACACACACACACACCACACGGACAGACTGACTCTGATTATATGTCTGAGTTTGATTGTCAGACTGACTGATTATAAGTCTGACTCTGATTCCTTAAGTCTGACTCTGATTCCTTAAGTCTGACTCTGATTCCTTAAGTCTGACTCTGATTCCTTAAGTCTGACTCTGATTCCTTAAGTCTTAGTCTGTCTCTGGGTTAATAGGGGTGGCAGGTACCCTAGTGGTTAGAACTTTGGCCCTGTAACCGAAAGGTTGCTAAATCAAATCCCTGAGCTGACAAGGTAAACATCTGTCATTCTCCCCTTGAACAAGGCAGTTAACCCACTGTTCCTAGGCCGTTGTTGTAAATAAGAATTTGTTCTTAACTGACTTGCCTAGTTAAATAAAGGTAAAATAAAAATAGTTTGGAGGTTGGGACTGGAAAGAGCAAATAAAAATAACATTTCATTTGGCTTCTCTCTCGCCTGCTGTCCTGCTGTCTTGGTTGACATGGACGACTGCATGCAGTCCAAGGCAGCAAAGCTAGGAGTCAGAAATCATTTTTTCAGCTGCCTGGTCATGCAGCCACTAAGAGATACCATTCAGTTAGCCAGGGAGTATTGCCCAAGCAACCCCAGCTCAGGCTCAGACACCGACTAGAAAGGCTTTATACCCCAACGACCATATTGATGAGCAATTAACTACCGAGGTGGAATGACAGCCATGAGAGCCATTGGAGCCTGTAAGTCCCTCTAACACGGAAACTAGCCATCTCTGTCACCAGTTAAAGAGCATTTGTCACTGAGGTGTGGGAGGAGGAGGGTGAGAGGAGGAGAATGAGGAGGAGGAGGGGGAGAGGAAGAGGGTGAGAGGAAGCGGGCGCGAGGAGGAGGAGAGTGAGGAGGAGGGTGAGAGGATTATGAGGGTTAAAGTAGGAGGAGGGGGAGAGGAGGAGGAGGTAGAGGAGGATGAGGGTTAGAGGAGGAGGGGTGTGAAAGGAGGAGGAGGTAGAGGATGGTGAGAGGAGGAGGGTGAGAGGAGGTGGATGGGGAGAGGAGGGGGAAGATGAGGAGGGTGAGAGGAGTAGATGGAGGGTGAGAGGAGGAGGAGGTAGAGTAGGGTGAGAGGAGAAGGAGGAGGAGGGTGAAATGGAAGAGGGGAGAGGAGGGGTGGAGAAGAGGAGGAGGGTGAGAGGAGGAGGAGGGTGAGAGATGGATGAGATAGAGCAGGGTGAGGAGGAGGGAGGAAGGTGAGAGGAGGAGGAGGACGGTGAGAGGAAGGTGAGTGGAGGAGGAGGAGGGTGAGGGTGAAAGGAGGAGGAGGGTGAGCAGAGGAGGAGGAGAGGAGGGGTGGAGAAGAGGAGTAGGGTGAGAGGAGAGGAGGGTGAGAGGTGTAGGGGGAGGAAGAAGAGGAGGGGGAAAGGAGGCGGTTGTTGAGGAGGAGAAGTTAGAGGAGGGGAGAGGGAGGAGGAGGGGGTGAGCGAAGGTAGAGGATGGTGAGAGGAGGAGGAGGAGAAGATAAAGGAGGAGGTAGAGGAGGAGGTTGAGAGTAGGATAGTGAGAGTAGAATGTGGGTGAGAGGAGAAGGAGGAGGGTGAGAGGAGGAGGTAATGGAGGGTGAGAGGGGGATGAGGTAGAGGAGGATGAGGAGGTAGATGAAGGTGATAGGATGGGGAGGAGGTAGAGGAGGGTGAGGGAGGGGGGATGAGGTAGGGGAGGGTAGGAGGAGGTTGGTGAGAGGAGGAGGAGGTGGTAGAGAATGATGGTGAGAGGAGGAGGGGAGGTAGAGGAGGGTGAGAGGAGGAGTTTGAGGTAGAGGACTGTGGGAGGAGGATGGTGAGAGGAAGAGGGGGAGGAGGAGGAGGAAGCAGAGAAGGGGAGAGGAGGAGGAGGGTGAGAGGAGGTAGACGAGGTTGAGAGAAGGAGGGTGAAATTAAGAGGGTGAGAGGAGGAGAGTGAGGAGGAGGTACAGAAAGAGTAACAGGAGTGTGAGAGGTGGAGGGAGAGAGGAGGAGGAGGAAGAGGGGGAGGGGGAGAGGAGGTAGAGGAGGAGGGTGAGAGGAGAAGGAGGAGGCTGAGAGGATGAGGTAAAGGAGGGTGAGAGGAGAAGGAGGATGTAGAGGAGGGTGGGAGGAGGATGTGAGAGGAGGAGGGTGAGTGGAGAAGGAGGAGGGTGAGAGGAGGTCGAGAGGAGGAGGTAAAGGAGGGTGAGGTAGAGGAGGGTAAGATGAGGCGGTAGAGGAGGGTGAGAGGAAGGGGAAGAGGTAGGGTGGCGAGAAGAGGGAGAGGAGAAGGAGGTGGAGAGTGAGAGGACTGTTTACTGAAACAGCCCCTTGTGGATGTTTGTTGAGAGAAGGTATATCTCCCGAAGGCTCCCGAGTGGCACAGCAGTCTAAGGCACTGCATCTCAGTGATAAAGGTGTCACTACAGACCCTGGTTCGATCCTGTATCACAACCGGCCGTGATTGGGAGTCCCATAGGGCGGAGCACAATTGGCCCATCGGTGACTGGGTTAGGGGAGGGTTTGGCCAGGGTAGGCCATCATTGTAAAATAAGAATTTGTTCTGAAGGAAGAAAGCCTGATTTTCTACGTTCTTACTTGTTATGTGAGGAACATGGTAGATAGGAGAAGTGATTGTTACATGAGGAACATGGTAGATAGGAGAAGTGATTGTTATGTGTGGAACATGGTAGTTAGGAGAAGTGATTGTTATGTGTGGAACATGGTAGTTAGGAGAAGTGATTGTTACATGAGGGAAATGCTAGTTAGGTGAAGTGATTGTTACATGAGGAACATGGTAATTAGGAGAAGTGATTTTTATCTGTGGAACATGGTAATTAGGAGAAGTGATTGTTACATGAGGAACATGGTAGTTAGGGGAAGAGCCTGTTATGTGAGGAACATGGTAGTTAGGGAAGAGTCTGTTAAGTGAGAAACATGGTAGTTAGGTGAAGAGCCTGTTACATGAGGAACATGGTAGATATGAGAAGTCATTGTTACATGAGGAACATGGTAGTTAGGTGAAGTGATTGTTACATGAGGAACATGGTAGATAGGGAAGAGCCTGTTATGTGAGGAACATGGTAGTTAGGAAGAGTCTGTTATGTGGGAAACATGATAGTTAGGGAAGAGTCTGTTAAGTGAGAAACATGGTAGTTAGGGAAGAGCCTGTTATGTGAGGAACATGGTAGTTAGGTGAAGTAATTGTTACATGAGGAACATGGTAGTTAGGTGGAGTGATTGTTACATGAGGAACATGGTAGTTAGGAGGTGATTATTATGTGAGGAACATGGTAGTTAGGTGAAGTGATTGTTATGTGTGGAACATGGTAGTTAGGTGAAGTGATTGTTACATGAGGAACATGGTAGTTAGGATAAGTGATTGTTACATGAGGGACATGGTAGTTAGGTGAGGTGATTATTATGTGAGGAACATGGTAGTTAGGTGAAGTGATTGTTACATGAGGAACATGGTAGTTAGGTGAAGTGATTGTTACATGAGAAACATGGTAGTTAGGTGAAGTGATTGTTATGTGAGGAACATGGTAGTTAGAGAAGTGATTGTTACATGAGAAACATGGTAGTTAGGTGAAGTGATTGTTATGTGAGGAACATGGTAGTTAGGTGAAGTGATTGTTACATGAGGAACATGGTAGTTAGGAGAAGTGATTGTTACATGAGAAACATGGTAGTTAGGAGAAGTGACTGTTATGTGAGGAACATGGTAGTTAGGTGAAGTGATTGTTACATGAGGAACATGGTATTAGATTTGCTAACTTCAAATTAATGACTCGGGACGTCGGTTTTGATAAGAAAGCTTCTTTTAGTAAGAATACTTGTTTACGTTACATTTAACATCAATGGTTTTGGTACAGAGCAATGCAGGTAAGATGCTGTCGGAAAGTCAGCCACAATCACCCGCACCTGCACATAATTGGCGCGTTATCACTCATTCCTCTCGCAAGGCATTCTGGGACTTGCAGTCAAAAGCAGAATTCAACACAACCCAATACAATTACATATGCAAATAAATCTAAAGAATTATCTCAAATATCTCAGCTCAAAGAATGAAGGTATATCTCCCGAAGGCTCCCGAGTGGCACAGCAGTCTAAGGCACTGCATCTCAGTGATAAAGGTGTCACTACAGACCCTGGTTCGATCCTGTATCACAACCGGCCGTGATTGGGAGTCCCATAGGGCGGAGCACAATTGGCCCATCGGTGACTGGGTTAGGGGAGGGTTTGGCCAGGGTAGGCCATCATTGTAAAATAAGAATTTGTTCTGAAGGAAGAAAGCCTGATTTTCTACGTTCTTACTTGTTATGTGAGGAACATGGTAGATAGGAGAAGTGATTGTTACATGAGGAACATGGTAGATAGGAGAAGTGATTGTTATGTGTGGAACATGGTAGTTAGGAGAAGTGATTGTTATGTGTGGAACATGGTAGTTAGGAGAAGTGATTGTTACATGAGGGAAATGCTAGTTAGGTGAAGTGATTGTTACATGAGGAACATGGTAATTAGGAGAAGTGATTTTTATCTGTGGAACATGGTAATTAGGAGAAGTGATTGTTACATGAGGAACATGGTAGTTAGGGGAAGAGCCTGTTATGTGAGGAACATGGTAGTTAGGGGAAGAGTCTGTTAAGTGAGAAACATGGTAGTTAGGTGAAGAGCCTGTTACATGAGGAACATGGTAGATATGAGAAGTCATTGTTACATGAGGAACATGGTAGTTAGGTGAAGTGATTGTTACATGAGGAACATGGTAGATAGGGGAAGAGCCTGTTATGTGAGGAACATGGTAGTTAGGGGAAGAGTCTGTTATGTGGGAAACATGATAGTTAGGGGAAGAGTCTGTTAAGTGAGAAACATGGTAGTTAGGGGAAGAGCCTGTTATGTGAGGAACATGGTAGTTAGGTGAAGTAATTGTTACATGAGGAACATGGTAGTTAGGTGGAGTGATTGTTACATGAGGAACATGGTAGTTAGGAGGTGATTATTATGTGAGGAACATGGTAGTTAGGTGAAGTGATTGTTATGTGTGGAACATGGTAGTTAGGTGAAGTGATTGTTACATGAGGAACATGGTAGTTAGGATAAGTGATTGTTACATGAGGGACATGGTAGTTAGGTGAGGTGATTATTATGTGAGGAACATGGTAGTTAGGTGAAGTGATTGTTACATGAGGAACATGGTAGTTAGGTGAAGTGATTGTTACATGAGAAACATGGTAGTTAGGTGAAGTGATTGTTATGTGAGGAACATGGTAGTTAGGAGAAGTGATTGTTACATGAGAAACATGGTAGTTAGGTGAAGTGATTGTTATGTGAGGAACATGGTAGTTAGGTGAAGTGATTGTTACATGAGGAACATGGTAGTTAGGAGAAGTGATTGTTACATGAGAAACATGGTAGTTAGGAGAAGTGACTGTTATGTGAGGAACATGGTAGTTAGGTGAAGTGATTGTTACATGAGGAACATGGTATTAGATTTGCTAACTTCAAATTAATGACTCGGGACGTCGGTTTTGATAAGAAAGCTTCTTTTAGTAAGAATACTTGTTTACGTTACATTTAACATCAATGGTTTTGGTACAGAGCAATGCAGGTAAGATTCTGTCGGAAAGTCAGCCACAATCACCCGCACCTGCACATAATTGGCGCGTTATCACTCATTCCTCTCGCAAGGCATTCTGGGACTTGCAGTCAAAAGCAGAATTCAACACAACCCAATACAATTACATATGCAAATAAATCTAAAGAATTATCTCAAATATCTCAGCTCAAAGAATGAACTTAAACATTAACTCAAACACATTAAAGTTACAACATCCTCCCCCCCGATGAACAATTATGTTCATCTAGATCTCTAGGCAGTATATCAACTGAACAAAGTCCCTGAAGCAGTACGAACTGAACATGATCTAACTAAGCCATCTCGGCCTGGAAACAGTTCCTCAATCTTTCCTAGTTTCCAGGTTTGTCTGGGTATGTTATCTTCTCCAATGAGTACAACGTCACCTGCCTTCAGTGGGGTGGGCTGTGGTGTGTCACAGCGGTGTGCTGACTTTAGATCCAGCAAGTAGTCTCTTCGCCAACTGTTCCAGAAACTGGTCACAAGTCTCTGCCTGTACTTCCATCTGCGTGTCATTTCCCGCTTGTGTAACGTTGGGTGCTGAATGTCACTTGCTCCAGAATGCATCACCTTCTCATGGTGGTACTGTATCAGCAATTCTGAGTATCTGTACTTATTGGGTAGAACCCATGGGTGCTGCTCTCTGAATGTGAAGTTGGACTGTTGCAGTCTTCCTCCTACACAGAGTAGTTCGTGTTCGTCCAGGAAAGGTTTCAGTTCTCTGATTTTACAGTCATTGTTTAGGCTTTTTCCTGCCTTCAGTAGTTTGATCTCCTGTCCGAAACTCTGTTGTTGTGTTACCTTAATCCAGTACCTTTCAAGCTCCAACACAGGTTCAATGCTGTCTGTGCTGTTTGCTGCGAGTTGTACAGTAACCTGGCAACTGGACATGAGTTCTATATTCACCTCATCCGGAACCTTGTTATCATCATTCTCTTCTGACTGATTGGGTGATGTCAGAATTCTGGGTCCATTCCACCATAGCTCACTCTGTGTCAAGTTTTGAACAGTTTGTCCTCTGGTAGGGAGGTCAGCTGGATTAGTTTTCCCTTCAATATGTGACCATGACTCTGGATTGGTCAAGGACTGGATCTCCGTCACTCTGTTCGCAACAAACTGTTTCCATTTCTGAGCTGAGCTGCAAATCCAATGCAGCACGATCATCGAGTCTGTCCACATTTTGATCTGTTTTTCTTCCATTTTCAGTATGGTCATCAAGTTGTTTGCTAGTCTCGCTCCAATCACAGCTCCCATGAGCTCCAGGCGCGGCAGCATCATTTTCTTAAGTGGGGCTACCCCGGACTTGGATGCGACTAGACTTGTTGTTTCCCTGTCTTGTGACTCACCTTGCAAGTAAGCTACTGCACTGTAAGCCCTTTCACTTGCATCACAGAACACGTGTAGTTTCAGGGTGTGGTTATTCTGTGGCCGCATGTCTGTTCTGTACCACCTTGGTATGGTGAGCTGGTGTAACTGGGGTAGTTCTGAACACCACTGTTGCCATTCTCTTGTCAGATCAGGTGGTAATTCTTCGTCCCAGCTGAGTCCCCTCTCCCACATTTCCTGGAACATGCACTTGATCCTGATGGTGAAGGGAGTTAAGAAACTAAGAGGGTTGAAGATACGTGCAGACGACTGCATAACACTTCTCTTTGTGTTTTCCTTTTGCCTTAGAATGCTCAGTAGTGGCCTGAGGTCAAACACAAAGTCATCCGTTTCCGGCCTCCATACTAAACCTAAAACCTTCAGCACTAATCCTTGTGTTTGTAACGTCAACGGGTGGTCAGTTGTCGTACTCTCCTCCCATTTCGTTTTCAATTCAGGAGAATTGGTCATCCATTTGCAGAGGTCCATGCCTGCAATCGCTTTGCAGTTGTTGTCACAAGGTAAACCTCTTCAACATTGCGTGAAGTTGCAATGAAGTCATCTACGTAGAGTGACTCTCTCAGTATCTCTACCATTTCTGGTTGTTCTGTTTCATATTGTTTCAGGTGCTTCCTGATTGTAGCTGCCAGCAAAAATGGACTTGGGGAAGCTCCAAATACCACTCTTTTCATCCTCAGCACACGCAGCTCCTCTTCATTTTCTCCCCTTGGTGGGCAAGTGAGCCATAGAAATCTCACGGTGTCTCTGTCTCTCTCTGCTAGGGATATCTACAGGAAAGCTTTCTTGATGTCTGCCATGAATGCGATCTCATGTAGTCTGAACTTTATCAGAACGCTGAGCAGATCCGGATTCAGGTTCGGTCCTGTGAGTAGACAGTCATTGAGAGATGGACAGCCATCTTCATGGGACGAGGCATCAAACACCACTCTCAGTTTTGTTGTCACCTTATCTTCTCGGAGTACTGCATGGTGAGGTAAGTAGTATTTTACGTTGTCTGCACTTGATGCGTTGTCCTTGGGCACGTCCTCTGCCATATCTTGTTGTAAGTAGTCTTCTACTACTTCATTGTATCTGCTGTACAACGTCACATCCTTCTTCAGTCTTTTTTTCAGACATTCAAGCCGTTTCTTGGCGATTCTATAGTTGTCTTGGAGTTCTGTCATTTCTCGTTTCCATGGCAACTCCACATGGTATCGCCCATCTTTGAAGGTGGTTGTTTCCTCGAACCTTTGAAGAGCCTCGTTTTCCTCTGAGTTCTGTGTCTTCTCGCTTAGAATACCCAGCGACTCAAGCTCCCAGAATGTATGCAGTTGCTTGGAGACTAATGTGTCTTCATCAAGTGGGATGAACATGCAGGTTGCCTCGGCGACACTTGACATGGACATGGGTCCCTGCACTGACCATCCAAATGTGCTCTCTAAAGCAACTAGCGTCTCCGTCAGTCGCTCCACTCTGCCTGATACTATCTGCCAGTAGTAGTCTGCTCCTATCAGGACAGAGAGTTCAGGATCATTGTCATCTCCTGGAAAGTCTGCGAGCTGCAGTCCCCTTTTACTGAGCTCATGCTGAATCCGTTCACCAGGAACCTTCATCACAGCTGTGCACACTTGTGGGGTTTCAATTGCCTCTATCTCTATTCTCTGCTGTTTGTCCCAGACATTCTCCAAGATGACTTTCACTGTGTTGCGTTGGGATGTTGCTGGGGCAGAGGAGCCAAACGTGTGAAGAGTGAGTGCCTCTTGTCTGATTACTGGTAGCTTCAATCCCTTCACAAGGTTTTCATGTATGAAGCTTCTCTGACTGCCTCCATCTAGTAAGCAACGAGCTATCTTCCTGCCCGATGGGCCTTCTACCCATGCCTTTGCCGTTTGTAGCAACACAGTGTTCTGTCCATCTGGTTTCATCTTCACTGAATGGGGAATAACTGAGGAAACAACAGCATCTACAGAAACAGTAGGGGGTTGTACCTCACTCCTCTTACTGGTACACACTGCAATGTGATGTCTGCTTCCACATGTTGCACATGACACATCTTTGACTTTACAGAATTTTGCTATGTGTCTCTGTCCTAAACATACAAAGCATCTTCCCATGTTCTTTAGTGTCTCTTTGCGTGTAGCAATATTGTAGTCAGGGCAGTTTTCTGATTTGTGGTCTGCACTGTCACAAAATAGACACGTTTGCTGTTCCTTCTGGCTGGCTGTATGCAGTGCTGCAGCAGAGGGCATGTTGGGTCTTTTTGGTTTCATTTCATTGGAGAAGCATGACTTGTTCCATGGTTTGCTCTCTTTCTGTTGGTTGTATGATCTTGTCATTTGTAGCGCTCTCTCCCTGCTCTGAACCTCTTTCTGTAGGAAACTGATAATCTCAGACACTTTCCATTCATCATCCACTCCCCTCTGACGACTATAGTCAAGAGCTATGTCCTCTGGAATCATCTGCAGTAAGATTGGGAATAGTAGGCTTCCATAGGATTCTGATACTACACCCAGTGATTCCAGGCTCCTAATCTGAATTTCACATTCATCATATAGCTGCCTCAATGCATTTAGATCAGAGGATTTCTTCACAGGTGTGAGATTCAGCAGCTTTGACATATGAGCACTAATCACAAGGTCTTTCCTTCCAAATCTGCTCTTGAGTAGAGTGATTGCATTATCATAGTTACTGTCTGTTAACATCAGTCCTGCTACTGCCTTAGCAGCTGGTCCAGTGAGATATGTTTTCAGATAGATAAACTTCTCTTTTTTACACAGTGAATCATTGTTGTGAATAGCAGTCTCATACTGGCTCCAAAACTCCTGCCACATACTGACATCTCCATAGAATTTCTCAATAATCAACTTCGGAAGCCTTACTGATTGTCTCTGTGATATGTTTGAGTTAGCGTCACTCACCCGGGCTGGTAGTGGATTGACGTCCTGTTTCGTCGTTATCACTCTTTGTGCACGACTCTTCAGCATGATAATGCGTTCTTTATAATCCTCCGTGCATGCAATCTCTGCCTCCAATCCGTCCAATGGCGTTAACTGTTCAATTCCACGATCAAGTTTAAACAAACTGTCCTCCTTAGCTGATAACAATTCCAACAATGTACTCAAGTGATCGGTATCCGGATTTGACTGGGATATTTCCACATCAATCTGATTCAAAATCCGCGTTGTTGCGCCTCGAATGGTACCCCGCTTTCGTCTCATTCTTTCTGCTTCATGCCGACGTTCCTTCTCAGCCATTTCAGCCACTTCTTCGTCGCAGCTCATAGTCCCGGGTTTCGGCACCAAAATCTTACATTTGCTAACTTCAAATTAACCTGTTGCTTCTACTCGGGACGCTTGCGTCCCAACTAGAGCTCTGGAAATGCAAATGCGCTACGCTAAATGCTAATAGTATTAGTTAAAACTCAAAAGTTCATTAAAATACACATGCAGGGTATCGAATTAAAGCTACACTCGTTGTGAATCCAGGCAACAAGTCAGATTTTTAAAATGCTTTTCGGCGAAAGCATGAGAAGCTATTATCTGATAGCATGCAACACCCCAAAAGACCCACAGGGGACGTAAACAAAATAATTAGCATTTCGGCGTTACACAAACCGCACAATAAAATAGAAAACATTCATTACCTTTCACCATCTTCTTTGTTGGCACTCCTAGATGTCCCATAAACACTATTTGGGTCTTTATTTCGATTAAATCGGTCCATATAAAGCCTAGATATCGTTATATGTAGACTGTGTGATAAACAAAAAACATTGTTTCAAAACGTAACGTCATTTTTTTAAAATTCAAAAGTCGACGATAAACTTTCACAAAACACTTCGAAATACGTTTGTAATGCAACTTTAGGTATTAGTAAACGTTAATAAGCGATAAAATTCATCAGGAGGCGATGTAAAGATCATTTAGCTGTCCGTCTGGAAAAATGTCCGGCTAGAAACTCAACGAAAATATCCGGTCCTAGACCGGATTAGATACGGTGTCCTGTATGTGTTTGACCAAGAAAAAACTCGAAGGGAAATGACAAGACTCTAGACACCCTGTGGAAGCTGTAGGTACTGCAACCTCAGTCAATTAATTGTGGTTCACGTTTATCAATGGGTTCAAGTAGCGCATGGATATATTTTCCCCATTTTCAGTGATCAGTTTTTCCTGTGCTTTTCGATGTAAATGCCGTTCTGGTAAAGCCACAGCAGTGATTTAACCAGTTTTTTAAACGTCTGAGTGTTTTCTATCCACACAGACTAAGCAAATGCATATACTATATTCCTGGCATGAGTAGCAGGGCGCTGAAATGTTGCGCGATTTTTAACAGAATGTTCAAAAAAGTAGAGGGTCGACTGAAGAGGTTAATGACTCGGGACGTCGGTTTTGATAAGAAAGCTTCTTTTAGTAAGAATACTTGTTTACGTTACATTTAACAACAATGGTTTTGGTACAGAGCAATGCAGGTAAGATGCTGTCGGAAAGTCAGCCACAATCACCCGCACCTGCACATAATTGGCGCGTTATCACTCATTCCTCTCGCAAGGCATTCTGGGACTTGCAGTCAAAAGCAGAATTCAACACAACCCAATACAATTACATATGCAAATAAATCTAAAGAATTATCTCAAATATCTCAGCTCAAAGAATGAACTTAAACATTAACTCAAACACATTAAAGTTACAACACATGGTAGTTAGGTGAAGTGATTGTTATGTGGGGAACATGGTAGTTAGGAGAAGTGATTGTTATGTGTGGAACATGGTAGTTAGGTGAAGTGATTGTTATGTGTGGAACATGGTAGTTAGGTGAAGTGATTGTTACATGAGGGACATGGTAGTTAGGTGAGGTGATTATTATGTGAGGAACATGGTAGTTAGGTGAAGTGAATGTTACATGAGGAACATGGTAGTTAGGTGAAGTGATTGTTACATGAGAAACATGGTAGTTAGGTGAAGTGATTGTTATGTGAGGAACATGGTAGTTAGGAGAAGTGATTGTTACATGAGAAACATGGTAGTTAGCTGAAGTGATTGTTATGTGAGGAACATGGTAGTTAGGTGAAGTGATTGTTACATGAGGAACATGGTAGTTAGGAGAAGTGATTGTTACATGAGAAACATGGTAGTTAGGAGAAGTGATTGTTATGTGAGGAACATGGTAGTTAGGTGAAGTGATTGTTACATGAGGAACATGGTAGTTAGGTGAAGTGATTGTGATGTGGGGAACATGGTAGATAGGAGAAGTGATTGTTACATGAGGGACATGCTAGTTAGGTGAAGTGATTGTTACATGAGGAACATGGTAATTAGGAGAAGTGATTTTTATGTGTGGAACATGGTAATTAGGAGAAGTGATTGTTACATGAGGAACATGGTAGTTAGGGGAAGAGCCTGTTATGTGAGGAACATGGTAGTTAGGGGAAGAGTCTGTTAAGTGAGAAACATGGTAGTTAGGTGAAGAGCCTGTTACATGGGGAACATGGTAGATATGAGAAGTCATTGTTACATGAGGAACATGGTAGTTGGGTGAAGTGATTGTTACATGAGGAACATGGTAGTTAGGTGAAGAGCCTGTTATGTGGGAAACATGATAGTTAGGGGAAGAGTCTGTTAAGTGAGAAACATGGTAGTTAGGGGAAGAGCCTGTTATGTGAGGAACATGGTAGTTAGGTGAAGTAATTGTTACATGAGGAACATGGTAGTTAGGTGGAGTGATTGTTACATGGGGAACATGGTAGTTAGGAGAAGTGATTGTTACATGAGAAACATGGTAGTTAGGTGAAGTGATTGTTATGTGAGGAACATGGTAGTTAGGTGAAGTGATTGTTACATGAGGAACATGGTAGTTAGGAGAAGTGATTGTTACATGAGAAACATGGTAGTTAGGTGAAGTGATTGTTATGTGAGGAACATGGTAGTTAGGAGAAGTGATTGTTACATGAGAAACATGGTAGTTAGGTGAAGTGATTGTTATGTGAGGAACATGGTAGTTAGGTGAAGTGATTGTTACATGAGGAACATGGTAGTTAGGAGAAGTGATTGTTACATGAGAAACATGGTAGTTAGGTGAAGTGATTGTTATGTGAGGAACATGGTAGTTAGGTGAAGTGATTGTTACATGAGGAACATGGTAGTTAGGTGAAGTGATTGTTACATGAGAAACATGGTAGTTAGGTGAAGTGATTGTTGTGTGAGGAACATGGTAGTTAGGAGAAGTGATTGTTACATGAGAAACATGTTAGTTAGGAGAAGTGATTGTTATGTGAGGAACATGGCAGTTAGGTGAAGTGATTGTTACATGAGGAACATGGTAGTTAGGTGAAGTGATTGTGATGTGGGGAACATGGTAGTTAGGAGAAGTGATTGTTACATGAGGAACATGGTAGTTTGGAGAAGTGATCGTTACATGAGGAACATGGTAGTTAGGTGAAGTGATTGTTACATGAGGAACATGGTAGTTAGGTGAAGTGATTGTTACATGAGGAAAGTGGTAGTTAGGAGAAGTGATTGTTACATGAGAAACATGGTAGTCAGGGGAAGTGATTTTTAGGGGCAGTTCTTTTTCAAAGCCTTAGGCTATACACATTTTATAAAATATTTAACAGATGACCATCTTCACTTTCAAAAAAATGTGAAAAGCCTTTCTTAAATATTGCACAGTTAAAGCAAAAATAATGACCTCAAGCTTCCAGTATAGAGATACACAACGTCCTGTCATATTATGGCTGAATTTTGCCTCTTTTAGTAGTAAGTAACATTTCTTGATGTTGTTGAACTAAGGTGTTGATCGATAGACCAAGGACCATTGAAATCCAGTGCATGCTTAAAAATCCTTAAAAATGTGTTTCTTGATTGAGCAACCTTGAGAAAAATCTCGACCTCTCTCTTTCACAGCGCAATATAATGGGGGGCTATTATGAGAGACATTCAGCCAGATAAATAGTCCACTCCGGCCGACAACACATCTCCAATTCATTAACTGAATATGCTCGTTTACTGGGTCAAAATCAATGCGAGAGTCATATACAGGCGCAGATATGCCCGATACATACAGCTTTCTCTGTGAAGAAATTGGCCAAGCAGTATATTTACTGATTTAATCATTCATTCAATGGGCTGTGGGTTGCACAATCCAGCAGTGCAAGGTTGGAATCGATGTGGACGGATGTAATACATTTGTCTGATTTGAGAGTTCTACTATACTGTTTTGATCTGGGGTACAGGGGGATAGATAGATAGATAGATAGATAGATAGATAGATAGATAGATATATAGATAGATAGATAGATAGATAGATAGATAGATAGATAGATAGATAGATAGATAGATAGATAGATAGATAGATAGATAGAGTCATAACTCTCCTGTAATGATCTGAAGGATAAGGTTACAGTGGGTGCGCTCTAAAGTGTGCTCTCTCTTGTAGAGGGGGAAGTCTGCTGTTTTATGGCGGTCATAATACGCTGCCTCTATGTTCTATAGTTTTCGAGGTTGGGATGTAAAATGTGGAACTCAGAGAGACTCTTGCACATCAAAAGTTTGAATAATGAAACAATATTTCTGTTTTTGAGAATGACACTTAAGGGACAGTCATGTGTCTTTGGTTGTGTACACTTCTTAATTATGGGGTTTACAACTAAATATTGTGAAACGTATGTGATTAAACATGGAACTATTTGTGAAAAGATGTAATGTGATGTTAACCTTCTAGATGAGAAAATATGGGTTTTAATATAAAATTTACCAATTCAGTGGCCGCGCCCACGTGAGCATAGATATTATGTCGGTGTCATGGATCGCCCTTTTCTCAGAAGTGTATAAAACCCACTCCTGATGAAATTTACATTAGACTAGAAAACATGGACCTAATGCTACATGTTGAAAGGGTTAAGAACTACAACTCTATGGGCCCAGGAGACAGCGTGTGGGCCCAGGAGACAGCGTGTATTGTTGGCCACATGGCTGGAAATGGTTAATAGAAGAATAATCGATAAGATATGAAAATATCTGAACAGTCGATTCGGGAAATAGAGACTCTATAAACATTTTCCTGTGGTGCCCCGACATCCTAGTTAATTAAAGTTTACATGATTAGTTTAATCACCTAATAATAATTACACAGAGAATTGATTTTTATAATACAAGTCTTCATAATAATGAATAATCACAGACACGACAATAGATAAGCCATTACTCAGATTCAAAGCTCACATAGAGACTTCTGTTTTCTCTAAGGATCCAGATGTCAGTGGTTACATCTGAAATGGCACCCTATTCCCTACATAGTGAACTACTTTCGAGCAGTTCCCTATGGGAGATGAGGGCTTGGTAAAAGGGAGAAACAATGAGGTAAGGTAAGGAGTGAAGCAGAGCGGAGGGCCAGGTAGAGTAGGGTTAAGGTAGGATATGGTTGGTTTGGATAGTTCAGGGAATAGAGGGCATGTTAGAGAGGAATGTGGTAGTGAGTGGAGCAGTGATGTAGTTGGTGATAAACGCACATAAACATAATTTATGCCCCCCCAAAAATCAAACCATGAGCGTTTACATCTCCTTTTGCATAAAAATCATTGAAAGTATAGAGAGCGTTACTTTACTCCCCACAAACAGTGATCAGCGTTGACCCACCAATTATTTTTACCAGTAAATCACATGTAGCAGTATTACACCCTGCATCCCACTGCTTCCTTGCTTCTGAAGCTAAGCAGGGTTAGTCCTGGTCAGTTCTTGGATGGGAGACCTCATGCAGCTGTGGTGTTGGAGGGCCAGTAGGAGGAACTCTTTCCTCTGGTCTACAAAATGTGAGCCCTAATCTGTTTAGGGTGCTGTCTTTTAAATGGATGTCCTGACTATCTGAGGTCATTAAATATCCCATGGCACTTATTGTAAAACTAGAGGTGTTAACCCTGGTGTCCTTGCTAAATTCCAAATCTGTCCCTCATACCATCATGGTCACCTAATCATTCCCAGTTTAGAATTGTCTCATTCACCCCCCTCCTTTCCCCTGTAACTATTCTCCAGGTTGTTGCTGTAAATGAGAATGTGTTCTCAGTCAACTTACCTGGTAAAATACATTTTGAAAAACAAGGTAGGAATACCTCCAGCCATCCAGGGTAGGAAGCTCTCCAGCCCTCTGTGGTAGGAAGCCATTTGGCCTAGTGTAGTGGTGTAATAAGCTAATCCACCTGTATTATTCTAAAGCTGCTTAGCCCACCATCAGCATGTACAAACAAGCTCCTTGTATTTGGCAGAGAACAAATTAAAATGATTTGATCGAAATAACATGTTATTTGCTGTTTGTCCATCTACTGTCAATTGGGGTTAGTGGTGTTGAGTGCTGTAATGTCAGAACGGTTCTGGTAAATAGCAAGAGGGTGTTGTTCCTGTACTAATGTACTCTCTCTCTCTCTCTCTCTCTCCCTTACTTTCCGGTGCTGTTCCTTTCTTCTTAATGGATGTGGAAAAAGGTAAGATCACTTCTATTTGTTGTTGTAATTTTGTTCAGCAACCAAGTTCCAAAGAGGATTGGAGGGAGTTTCGAGCTAATACTCTTGGATAAGCACTTTTTAAAGTCATTAGCGAAGCCCTTCAATTGAGTTAGTAATTACACAAGCTTGTGGCATATATCAAATTTAATGAAGCAATGCTAAGAGAATATAACACACACACACATTCACTCGAGAGAGGATATGTAAGCAAGCGTTCTCTCTCTCTCTCTATTGCTCTAATTCCATTTACAGTTTTTCTCAATTGCTAAACCACTAAGATCCATTGGCTGACCAAAGTTCTCAGTTGCCTGGACTCATTTAGCTAATTATGCCTTAAACCATTTCACATGGTAAAACACATTTTGCAGATCTCACTTAGACTTCTCAGCAAAACTCTAAACACATTCTCATTCTCAAAAACACATTCTGCACTCTAATGCACATGTCATCCATACTGGTAAACACAAGTGGCAACAATCAAATACAAATAGAGAACATATGTCATTGATTGAACACAACCACTCAACATTGATTTAACCTGTTTCAAATGATGCGACACAACCAATATAAGCCAGTTCAGAGAGCAAACAGGTTGTTGAAGGTGGGAAGGAGAAAGTCTGAGAATGGATACTGTAGTACAGTGCAGTAGGCTGTAAACTGTACAATGGACAAATTGTATGGCCCTGAACATTGTGCTTTCCATTTATTAACAGTACTGACTGCTCAATAGATTTTGACTGGTTGCAAGTTCATATCAACAAAGAACAAGAATTACAGTATCACAGAGACAAAGGACAAGTTTGTGAGATGCAGGGTACAGTACTGTAAAAATAGGGGTACAAGGAGGAGGAAGAACATAAAACAAAATTGCAAAGAGCAAAGCAGAGTAGTAATTTCTGATCAATTTTGAGCTACTATGATAGAACATGTTTTCGTTCATCAAAAGACAATGACGGAAAAATATGAATATTTTTTTTTGATTAAAAATGTACTTCTCACTGAGAATTGTATTTTTGAACAATGTGTTTTCTATTTTTCGGTGTATTGTTTACTGACTGCTTGAGAGTGTATATCATTTTGATCACTTTGTTTATGATTTGAGAGCAGTGTTTGATTTTGAACACAGGTAAAACTGTTTTGAGGCGAATGTTTCATTTTGCAAGAGGAGTCAGAGGTTATGTAAATAGTGCTTGAAGATGAGGTTTTGTGTTTAATGTTTTCAGGAAATGGAGCAAGGTTTCAGAAATTGTGTTTTAGCAATTGATAAAAACTGTAAGTGCTTTATTGTTATGGGAAACATATGTTAACATTGTCAAAGCAAACAGAAAAGTGAAATAAACAATACTAATTAACAGTAAACATTACACTCACAAAGTTCCAAAAGAATAAAGACATTTCAAGTGTCATATTATGTCTATATACAGTGTTTTAACGATGTGCAAATAGATAAATTACAAAAGGGAAAATAAATCAACATAAATATGGGTTGTATTTACAACGGTGTTTGTTCTTCACTGGTTCCCCTTTTCTTGTGGCAACAGGTCACAAGTCTTGCTGCTGTGATGGAACAGTGTGGTATTTCATCCAGTAGATATGGGAGTTTATCAAAATTCGGTTTGTTTTCAAATTCTTTGTGGATCTGTGTAATCTGAGGGAAATATGTGTCTCTAATACATTTGGCTGGAGGTTGGGAAGTGCAGCTCAGTTTCCACCTGCTTTTGTGAGCAGTGTCTTCTCTTGAGGTCTGCCTATGGCCTTTCTCAATAGCATGGCTATGCTATGAGTCTTCACATAGTCAAAGTTTTCCTTAAGTTTGGTTCAGTCACAGTGGTAAGGTATTCTGTCACTTTATACTCTCTCTTTGGGGCCAAATAACATTCCAGTTTGCTCTGTTTTTCTCTTAAGTCTTTCCAATGTGTCAAGTAATTTTCTCTTTGATTTCTCATGATTTGGTTGGGATTAATTTTGTTGCTGTCCTGGGGCTCTGGGGTATCTGTTTGTGAACAGAGCACCAGGACCAGCTTGCTTCTCCAGGTTCATCTTTCTGTAGGTGATGGCATTGTTATGGAAGGTTTGGGAATCACTTCCTTTTAGGTGGTTGTAGAATTTAACGGCTCTTTTCAGGATTTTGATCATTAGCGGGTATCCTAATTCTGCTCTGCATGCATTATTTGGTGTTTTACGTTGTGCACAGAGGATATTTTTGCAGAATTCTCTATTTGGTTTTGGTTGTAAATTCTTGGTTAGTGAGCGGACAGCAGACCTCACAACCATAAAGGGCAATGGCTTCAATAATTCATTCAAGCTTTTTTAGCCAGATCGTAATTGGTATGTCCTCTTGATGGCATAGAAGGACCTCTTTCCTTGTCTCTCAACTTTTACGCTAATGCTTCTACATCTGTATTGCTTGCTGTTTGTTGTTTTAGACTGGGTTTCTGCGTAGTACTTTGTGACATCGGCAGATGTAAAAAGAGCTTTATAAATATATTTGATTGATTGATCATGTTTAGGCCGAGGTATGTATAGCTTTTTTGTGTGCTCTAGGACAACAGTGTCTAGTTGGAATTCGCATTTGTGGTCCTGGCAACTGGACCACCATTATTTTTGTTTTACTGAGATTCACTGTCAGGTCCCAGGTCTGAAAGAATATGTGCAGAGGATCTAGATGGTGCTGTAGGCGCTCCTTGGTTGGGGACAGAAGCACCAGATCATAGGCAAACAGTAGACATTTGACTTCAGATTCTAGTAGGGTGAGGCCAGGTGCTGCAGACTGTTCTAGTGCCCTCGCCAATTCGTTGATATCTAAATGTTGAAGAGGGTGGGGCTTACGCTGCATCCCTGTCTCACCCCACAGCCATGTGGAAGAAATGTGTGTGTTTTTTAACAGTACACTTGTTGTTTGTGTACATGGATTTTATAATGTCATATGTTTTCCCCCCAACACCACTTTCCATCAATTTGTATAGCAGACTCTCATGCCAAATTGAGTAAAGAAATGTTTTTGAAAGGAACAAAGCATGAAAACACTTTGCCTTTGTTTTGGTTTGTTTGTTTGTCAATTAAGGTATGCAGGTTACGGTAATTTGGTAAAAATCCAATTTGACATTTGCTTAGTCCATCGTTTTCACTGAAGAAATGTACGAGTCTGCTGAACCTCTTTAAAGATCGAACCCTTTTTTTCAAATTCTGCCTAAAATGACAATCCCAAATCTAACTGCCTGTAGCTCAGGACCTGAAGCAAGCATATGCATTTGCTTGATACCATTTGAAAGGAAAGTTTGTGGAAATGTGAATGTAGGAGATATAACACATTACATCCCGTAAAATATAATACAAAGAAAAATCCATAAATTTTTTGGGATATTTTTTTGTACCATCATCTTTGAAATTCAGGAGATAGGCCATAATATATTATTCCAGCCCAGACGCAATTTAGACTTTGGCCACTAGATGGCAGCAGTGTATGTGCACATTTTTAGACTGATCCAATGAACCGTTGCATTTCTGTTCAGAATGTTGTATCAAGACTGCCCAAATGTGCCTAATTGGTTTATTTATAACTTTTCAAGTTAATAACTGTGCACTCTCCTCAAACAATAGCATGGTATTATTTCACTGTAATAGCTACTGTAAATTGGACAGTGCGGTGAGATTAACCTCTTAGAACTCCTGCTCTATACTGCCCCTGTTGGAGAAAGTGCGTACCCATAGTAAACTGAAAATATTTTTACCCAAAATTGCGAATATATGCATATAAAAATTATTATTGAATAGAAAACACTCTAAAGTTTCTAAAACCGTTTAAATTATGTCTGTATGTAAAGCAGAAGTCTCAGGAGAGCCATTCTCCCAAACACTCTGTCAACAATGGAAAAGTTGGGTCTACTTTGACGTCATCGCCAACACCCTTCCCAGGCAGCTACGGATCCATGAACAGTCTCTGTCAGTTCAGCGCGATGTCTGCTTTCAAATGGCGCGTTCACTGTGAGAATCGCACGAGCCCTGCACCTTTGGCGCGCAAAATTCCGCGTGTCCCTCTCAAAACCGGGCACTCTATTGCGCGCGGCCGATTTGGAGAACGTCTTTTTCCAACATGCAGCATTCGAAGCCGGTTTGTCTGTTAGCGCTGTCCTTTGTTCTACATGCTAAAATATCATAAAGCTCGATTTTGCACATCGTTTGACCAGTTTAATCGATATATAATATGTAAATTGGAAGTTTTAATGCGCAGAGTGCTGGACCAGAAGTCATTTTTGATGCATTCCAGCTGAAGCTGTTAGCATATGCTAATACAGGGACACACAACGTGAAACCAAACGATGTATTGGGTAAGTATGACTCCTTCTACGTCTTCTGATGGAAGAACATCAAAGGTAAGGGAATATTTATGTGGTTATTTTGGGTTTCTGTGGACTCCAAAAGTACTGCTAATATCGGAGCGCCGACTCCTAGTATAGCCAAGTGAACGATGTCTGTAACGTTAAAAATAAATGTAATACAGCGGTTGCATTAAGAAGAAGTGTATCTTTGTAACTATATGTAGAACATGTATATTTAGTCATGTTTATTGCTTGTTATCTGACGTTATCTGTCGGAGCTATCATCATTTCTCCTGACATTTGAGTAGCATGTTTTTTTTTAAAATGTTGTCAACCGAGATTTATGGATATTATATAGCATATTATTGAAAAAAAATTGAATGTACTGTGTAACATGTAATATTACTGTCATCTGATGAAGATTTTCAAAAGGTTAGTGAATTATTTATTTTTTAATCCTACTTTTAAATGTTATTTTTTCTGGGACAAAATGGCCGCCGCTTGCCTTTTATTTGGTGGTGATCTAATATAAATATGTGCTATGTTTTCACCGTAAAACATTTTTGAAATCTCACTTGCTGGGTAGATAAACAACTTGTTTATCTTTCATTCGACTGAAGAGGTTAATGTGTGGAGGTTAAATATTTTTAGGAATATTTTTTGGCATTGTGCGTTATGCTAATGAGCTTGAGCCCTAGTCACGAACCCGCATACGGTATTGGTGGACTATGAGGTTAACCTCTTCAGTCGACCCTCTACTTTTTTGAGTTTATCTTCTTACGGATCATTGGGACACTACCGTCCCACCTGTCTAACATCCGGTGAAATTGCAGAGCTCCAAATTGAAATGACAGAAATCGTAAAATTAAACATTCATGAAAATACAAGTGTCATACATCATTTAAAAGATTAACTTGTTGTTAATCCAGCCACGTTATCAGATTTTAAAAAGGCTTTACGGCAAATGCACACCATGCGATTATCTGAGGACAGCGTCCCGCACATAAAAGCATTACATACATTTTCCAACCGATCAGATGCGTCACGAAAGTCAGAAATAGCAATAAAATAAATTACTTACCTTTGAAGATCTTCATCTGGTTGCAATCACAAGGGTCCCAGCTACATAACAAACTGTCCTTTTGTTCGATAAAGTTCTTCTTTATATTCCCAAAAAGTTAGTTTCATTGGCGCGCTAAACTCAGTAATCCACCGGTTTCCCTCTTTCAAAATGCATACAAATGAATCCCGTAAGTTACCAATAAACTTCTTCCAAAAATATCAAACAACATTCCTAATCAACCCTCAGGTACCCTATTATGTAAATAAATGATACAATTTAATGTGGCGAATACCGGAGACCATTACCGGAGATAAATAACGAAGTACGCGCACTCACCGGAACGCACTACAAACAGTGCAGCCAAAATGAGAGCCACATAGAAAAATGACAAATTCTAGCTCATTTTTCAAAAAACAAGCCTGAAACTCTTTCTAAAGACTGTTTACATCTAGTGGAAGCCCTACGAACTGCAATCTGGGAGGACTTAATTGTATATTCCCTTTCCCAGCCATTGTAATCAGAGGTGAGCTGAAAACAATTAATTCTAGATGGATTGTCCTTGGCGTTTTGCCATATCAGTTCTGTTATACTCACAGACATTATTTTAGCAGTTTTGGAAACTAAAGAGTGTGTTCAATCCAATACTACCATATGCATTATATGCATATTCTAGCATCTGGGCCTGAGTATCAGGCAGTTTACTTTCGGCACCTCATTCATCCAACTTCCGAATACTGCCTCCTAGCCCAAAGAAGCTAACTACATCCAATTGGAATTTGTGGTCTGTATATTTTATGATTTAATTTAGGATACCATCAACCCCACTGGCATTTTTGGGGTCTCACATTCTCTCTCGATCTCTCTCTCTGCCTCTCTCTCTCTGTCGCTTTCTCTCACTCCAATTCACTCTCTGTTAAACACACATGCTTGCGAGGTAGAGAGGACTTTCTCCTTCTTTGTGAGCTGCCGTTGTGGGATACACAAAGAAAAATGAAAGCCACATTTTTCTTCTCCAATAGCTTTAATACTTTTTTACCAGTTGATCTATATTTTAAAGCTGACCAGGGAGGAAGTAATTGCCACAGACTGTAGTTAGAGTTTGTATCTTTCTCTCTAGCTTGTGTTTCACCTGTTACTGTTTTGAAAACATACATTCGGGTAGGTAGGAGGACAGCCTGCAGAGTTCACTGCTGACACAATCAGGACCCCCCCCCCGTGTGTGTTTGCCTGTTGACTATTTGTTTGCTGAATCAAACAATATTGATTGCAGATAATATTTAATAATGGGCTGAAAATAGTTTTATTTTGTAGTTTATTAGAAATACCAACTTTTCAAATACTCAATTTATTTAAATATAGTTTATATAATATCATTTGTATAATATAGTTTATATAGAGTTTCAACTCAAATGCAACTAATATTCTTTGATAGTCAAATACAGGTCTGAGAAAACAAATCATACTTGAAAGTATTTTGAACACCTGTCAGAAAACCAAATAATATTTCAACGTGTTGAATATCCAAAGTTATTTGAAAACAGAAAATATATATTTCTTTGATGACATCCAAATATTTGATGAAGAACCAAAAACTACACCAGTTAGTTGAGTTAGTCTAAATATCTGATCAGTAGCATTAGTGTAAAGCGTCTGTGTGTAGTTGGTGAGATGAGTCAGGCGCAGGACTACAGATATGAGTAATGAAAGCAATTTTACTCAAATATATCACAATACACGTCGTATAAATACAAGGACACAAATACGGACCACAATACAATAAACAATTATTCACAAACAAACATGGGGAAATAGAGGGTTAAATAATGAACAAGTAATTGGGGGATTGAAACCAGGTGTGTAAGACAAAGACAAAGCAAATGGAAAATGAAAAGTGGATCGGCAATGGCTAGAAGGCCGGTGATGTCGACCGCCGAACGCCGCCCGAACAAGGAGAGGGACCGACTTCGACGGAAGTCGTGACACATGGTTTGGAGGCCAGACTGGGACTAGGAGCCTCCTGCACATGTTCTGGGGACTGGGACTATGAGCGTCCTACTTGTTTTCTGGGGACCGGGTCTAGGAGCATCCTGCATGTTTTCTGGGGACTGGGCCACCAGCCTCAACTGACCAACCCTGGATAAAGAGACAGACAAAATCACTGGGAGGGATAGAGGTGTCAGAGGCAGGAGCCACCAGCTGCAGTCCTCAACTAGCCTATTAATCATTCTAAACTAATTTGAACGACTGAATGCATATGCATTTGCTACATATGCTGATGTCATTGTGTTAGCGTTGAATCATAGATTTTCTCTTTTCATTCAAGGTGAAAGGTTTTAATTGGATCAACGTTTGGCTCCTGGCTGTGGATGTATCAATTAGCATGTGTCAACAGGGGAGTTTTCTGGAAGAAAAAAATATTTAATATGACCAAAAAACCTTTTCTTTGATACAGTAGAATGTCTGTGTAGCTTGGACTAATTTCCTAACAAATGCCAGTGAAAAATGTAAAAATTGAAGAATAACATTAGGCTCCATTCCAAATTCTGTGTTGCTTTGTTTTGGAATGTACTTATCATTTAGGCTGTGTAAATAAGGAAGTGGTGTTTTAAGAACTGTTTTAGGCTTGGAGTTGGTTTTGAGGCCTCTGTCTCTGAGACCTTACAAGGGGCTGAAGGCTCAACCCTAACATTACATCTCCATATATAGTCAGGCAGCCTCACCACTAACCAAGGGCAGACTGTATGTCTGGCTGGAGGATAGGCGTGGCCCACCCTTGGCCCTCTGAGCAAGGACTGGGCAGCACAGAAGAGGGGTAGAGATGGAGGTGAAAGGGATAGAGGAAAAGAGAGGGAGAGAAGGAGAGGAGGGAAACAGATGGAGAGAGGGATACAGTGCCTTGCAAACGTCTTCATCCCCTTGGCATTTTTTCCTATTTTGTTGCATTACATCCTGTAATTTAAATGGATTTTTATTTGGATTTCATGTAATGGACATACACAAAATAGTCCAAATTGGTGAAGTGAAATGAAAAAAATAACTTGTTTCACAAAATTCAAAAAATTCAAAAGTGGTGCATGCATACAGTATATACACACCTGTTCTGAAAGGCCCCAGAGTCTGCAACACCACCAAGCAATTGTCACCACCAAGCAAGCGACACCATGAAGACCAAGGAGCTCTCCAAACAGGTCAGGGACAAAGTTGTGGAGAAGTGCAGATCAGGGTTGGGTTATAAAAACACATCAGGAACTTTGAACATCCCACGGAGCATCATTTAAATCCATTATAAAATAATTGAAAGAATATGGCACCACAACAAACCTGCCAAGAGAGGGCCGCCCACCAAAACTCA
This sequence comes from Oncorhynchus nerka, assembly GCF_034236695.1. NCBI lineage: Eukaryota > Metazoa > Chordata > Actinopteri > Salmoniformes > Salmonidae > Oncorhynchus > Oncorhynchus nerka. The sequence goes on along the minus strand of NC_088423.1, from coordinate 10,723,639 downwards.
CAGAGCAGGCAAGGAGGGCATTATTCGGAGAGGCAATAAAGAGACCAATGATAACCCAGAAAGAGCTGCAAAGCTCCACAGCGAAGATTGGAGTATCTGTCCATAGGACCACTTTAAGCTGTACACTCCACAAGCTGGGCTTTAGGCTTTATGGAAGAGTGGCCATAAAAATCCATTGCTTAAAGAAAAAAAAAATGTTGTCTATTGGTGAACACCAAAAAACATTTGGTGTTCGCCAAAAGGCATGTGGGAGACTCCCCAAACATATGGAAGAAGGTACTCTGGTCAGATGAGACTAAAATTGAGATTTTTGGCCATCAAGGAAAATGATATGTCTGGCGCAAACCCAACACCTATCATCACCCCAACAACATCACCCCCACAGTGAAGCACGGTAGATTGCAGCATCATGCCGTGGGGATGTTTTTCATCGTCTGGGGCTGGGAAACTGGTCAGAATTGAAGGAATGATGGGTGGCATTTAAAGTTTTCTGTTTTTTGTGTTATTTCTTGTTTGTTTCACACAAAAAAAAAGTATATTCAAAGTGGTAGGCACGTTGTGTAAATCAAATTATACAAACCCCCCAAAAATCTACTTTAATTCCAGGTTGTAAGGCAAAATAATTGGATAAATGCCAAGGTGGTGTATATTTTCGCAAGCCACTGTTGGTCCCTTAGAGTCTATGAATTCATAATGTACTTCACGCACATCTCATGATGTCAAGTGTGTGAGGGGAAAAAACTGATTCAATTTCTGTCAACCTGAGCACACACACATTCACTCTCTCTCACCTACACTCACTCACTCACATGCACATGCACACACACACACACACACACACACACACACACACACACACACACACACACACACACACACACACACACACACACACACACACACTCACACCAACGCCCTTTACCACTCTCTCACTGTTTCTCTCTTGTAAATCATGTGGCTCGCTGGCATGCCGTCTCTCCCTTCCCCCAATCCCATGTTGGGAAATCGTTGTAAAAAAGTTGTTGGCATTTCTATCAGCAGAGACATTGGGACATTTTTCAGAGTAATTCACAGATAGAAGTCTAGTGTTGTGTCCCAAATGGCACTCTATTCCCTATATAGTGCAATACTTTTGGACCAGATCCCTATGGGTCATGGTCTAAAGTAGTGCACTACAAATGTAACAGGTTGCCATTTTGGACACTGTGGTGTGCTGGATGTTGTGCTGCTGTGTGAATGCATGTCTGTCTTCAGAGAACTCTCTTTCTTTCTTTCTGCGAGGGAACTGCTCTCCTGATCTCGTTTCAGAGCAGTGGAAATGTGTCTGTCTCTCCTGGTCTAGTTTCAGAGGACTGGTAATGTGTGTCTCTCGTGATCTAGTTTCAGAGCACAATAAATGTGTCTGTCTCTCCTCATCTAGTTTCAGAGCAGTGGAAATGTGTCTGTCTCTCCTGATCTAGTTTCAGAGCAGTGGAAATGTGTCTGTACTCTCCTGATCTAGTTTCAGAGCAGTGGAAATGTGTCTGTCTCTCCTGGTCTAGTTTCAGAGGACTGGTAATGTGTGTCTCTCCTGATCTAGTTTCAGAGCAGTGGAAATGTGTCTGTACTCTCCTCATCTAGTTTCAAAGCAGTGGAAATGTGTCTGTCTCTCCTGATCTAGTTTCAGAGCAGTGGAAATGTGTCTGTACTCTCCTGATCTAGTTTCAGAGCAGTGGAAATGTGTCTGTCTCTCCTGATCTAGTTTCAGAGGACTGGTAATGTCTGTCTCTCCTCGTCTAGTTTCAGAGCAGTGGAAATGTGTCTGTCTCTCCTGATCTAGTTTCAGAGCAGTGGAAATATGTCTGTACTCTCCTGATCTAGTTTCAGAGCAGTGGAAATGTGTCTGTACTCTCCTGATCTAGTTTCAGAGCAGTGGAAATGTGTCTGTACTCTCCTGATCTAGTTTCAGAGCAGTGGAAATGTGTCTGTCTCTCCTGATCTAGTTTCAGAGCAGTGGAAATGTGTCTGTACTCTCCTGATCTAGTTTCAGAGCAGTGGAAATGTGTCTGTCTCTCCTGATCTAGTTTCAGAGCAGTGGAAATGTGTCTGTACTCTCCTGATCTAGTTTCAGAGCAGTGGAAATGTGTCTGTCTCTCCTGGTCTAGTTTCAGAGGACTGGTAATGTGTGTCTCTCCTGATCTAGTTTCAGAGCAGTGGAAATGTGTCTGTACTCTCCTCATCTAGTTTCAAAGCAGTGGAAATGTGTCTGTCTCTCCTGATCTAGTTTCAGAGCAGTGGAAATGTGTCTGTACTCTCCTGATCTAGTTTCAGAGCAGTGGAAATGTGTCTGTCTCTCCTGATCTAGTTTCAGAGGACTGGTAATGTCTGTCTCTCCTCGTCTAGTTTCAGAGCAGTGGAAATGTGTCTGTCTCTCCTGATCTAGTTTCAGAGCAGTGGAAATATGTCTGTACTCTCCTGACCTAGTTTCAGAGCAGTGGAAATGTGTCTGTACTCTCCTGATCTAGTTTCAGAGCAGTGGAAATGTGTCTGTACTCTCCTGATCTAGTTTCAGAGCAGTGGAAATGTGTCTGTACTCTCCTGATCTAGTTTCAGAGCAGTGGAAATGTGTCTGTCTCTCCTGATCTCTCCTGTGTCTGTCTCTCCTGATCTAGTTTCAGAGCAGTGGAAATGTGTCTGTCTCTCCTGATCTAGTTTCAGAGCAGTGGAACATGTGTCTGTCTCTCCTGATCTAGTTTCAGAGCAGTGGAAATGTGTCTGTCTCTCCTGATCTAGTTTCAGAGCAGTGGAAATGTGTCTGTCTCTCCTGATCTAGTTTCAGAGCAGTGGAAATGTGTCTGTCTCTCCTGATCTAGTTTCAGAGCAGTGGAAATGTGTCTGTCTCTCCTGATCTAGTTTCAGAGCAGTGGACAGTGTCTCTCCTCGATCTAGTTTCAGAGCAGTGGAAATGTGTCTGTCTCTCCTGATCTAGTTTCAGAGCAGTGGAAATGTGTCTGTACTCTCCTGATCTAGTTTCAGAGCAGTGGAAATGTGTCTGTCTCTCTGATCTAGTTTCAGAGCAGTGGAAATGTGTCTGTACTCTCCTGATCTAGTTTCAGAGCAGTGGAAATGTGTCTGTCTCTCCTGATCTAGTTTCAGAGCAGTGGAAATGTGTCTGTACTCTCCAGTGATCTAGTTTCAGAGCAGTGGAAATGTGTCTGTCTCTCTGATCTAGTTTCAGAGCAGTGGAAATGTGTCTGTACTCTCCTGATCTAGTTTCAGAGCAGTGGAAATGTGTCTGTCTCTCCTGATCTAGTTTCAGAGCAGTGGAGCAGTACATGTGTCTGTCTCTCTGATCTAGTTTCAGAGCAGTGGTGTCTGTACTCTCCTCATCTAGTTTCAAAGCAGTGGAAATGTGTCTGTCTCTCCTGATCTAGTTTCAGAGCAGTGGACATGTGTCTGTACTCTCCTGATCTAGTTTCAGAGCAGTGGAAATGTGTCTGTCTCTCCTGGTCTAGTTTCAGAGCAGACTGGTAATGTGTGTCTCTCTCCTGATCTAGTTTCAGAGCAGTGGAAATGTGTCTGTACTCTCCTGATCTAGTTTCAGAGCAGTGGAAATGTGTCTGTACTCTCCTGATCTAGTTTCAGAGCAGTGGAAATGTGTCTGTACTCTCCTGATCTAGTTTCAGAGCAGTGGAAATGTGTCTGTCTCTCCTGATCTAGTTTCAGAGGACTGGTAATGTCTGTCTCTCCTCGTCTAGTTTCAGAGCAGTGGAAATGTGTCTGTCTCTCCTGATCTAGTTTCAGAGCAGTGGAAATATGTCTGTACTCTCCTGACCTAGTTTCAGAGCAGTGGAAATGTGTCTGTACTCTCCTGATCTAGTTTCAGAGCAGTGGAAATGTGTCTGTACTCTCCTGATCTAGTTTCAGAGCAGTGGAAATGTGTCTGTACTCTCCTGATCTAGTTTCAGAGGACTGGTAATGTCTGTCTCTCCTCGTCTAGTTTCAGAGCAGTGGAAATGTGTCTGTCTCTCCTGATCTAGTTTCAGAGCAGTGGACATGTGTCTGTCTCTCCTGATCTAGTTTCAGAGCAGTGGACATGTGTCTGTCTCTCCTGATCTAGTTTCAGAGCAGTGGAAATGTATCTGTTTCTCCTGATCTAGTTTCAGAGCAGTGGAAATGTGTCTGTCTCTCCTGATCTAGTTTCAGAGCAGTGGACATGTGTCTGTCTCTCCTGATCTAGTTTCAGAGCAGTGGACATGTGTCTGTCTCTCCTGATCTAGTTTCAGAGCAGTGGAAATGTATCTGTTTCTCCTGATCTAGTTTCAGAGCAGTGGAAATATGTCTGTACTCTCCTGATCTAGTTTCAGAGCAGTGGAAATGTGTCTGTACTCTCCTGATCTAGTTTCAGAGCAGTGGAAATGTGTCTGTACTCTCCTGATCTAGTTTCAGAGCAGTGGAAATGTGTCTGTCTCTCCTGATCTAGTTTCAGAGCAGTGGAAATGTGTCTGTACTCTCCTGATCTAGTTTCAGAGCAGTGGAAATGTGTCTGTACTCTCCTGATCTAGTTTCAGAGCAGTGGAAATGTGTCTGTCTCTCCTGATCTAGTTTCAGAGCAGTGGACATGTGTCTGTACTCTCCTGATCTAGTTTCAGAGCAGTGGACATGTGTCTGTACTCTCCTGATCTAGTTTCAGAGCAGTGGACATGTGTCTGTCTCTCCTGATCTAGTTTCAGAGCAGTGGACATGTGTCTGTACTCTCCTGATCTAGTTTCAGAGCAGTGGACATGTGTCTGTACTCTCCTGATCTAGTTTCAGAGCAGTGGAAATGTGTCTGTACTCTCCTGATCTAGTTTCAGAGCAGTGGACATGTGTCTGTACTCTCCTGATCTAGTTTCAGAGCAGTGGACATGTGTCTGTACTCTCCTGATCTAGTTTCAGAGCAGTGGAAATGTGTCTGTACTCTCCTGATCTAGTTTCAGAGCAGTGGAAATGTGTCTGTCTCTCCTGATCTAGTTTCAGAGCAGTGGACATGTGTCTGTACTCTCCTGATCTAGTTTCAGAGCAGTGGAAATGTGTCTGTACTCTCTGATCTAGTTTCAGAGCAGTGGAAATGTGTGTACTCTCCTGATCTAGTTTCAGAGCAGTGGAAATGTGTCTGTACTCTCCTGATCTAGTTTCAGAGCAGTGGAAATGTGTCTGTCTCTCCTGATCTAGTTTCAGAGCAGTGGACATGTGTCTGTCTCTCCTGATCTAGTTTCAGAGCAGTGGACATGTGTCTGTACTCTCCTGATCTAGTTTCAGAGCAGTGGAAATGTGTCTGTCTCTCCTGATCTAGTTTCAGAGCAGTGGACATGTGTCTGTACTCTCCTGATCTAGTTTCAGAGCAGTGGAAATGTGTCTGTACTCTCCTGATCTAGTTTCAGAGGACTGTGTAACTCTCTGATCTGTTTCAGAGCAGTGGAAATGTGTCTCTCTCTGATCTAGTTTCAGAGCAGTGGAAATGTGTCTGTACTCTCCTGATCTAGTTTCAGAGCAGTGGACATGTGTCTGTACTCTCCTGATCTAGTTTCAGAGCAGTGGACATGTGTCTGTCTCTCCTGATCTAGTTTCAGAGCAGTGGAAATGTGTCTGTCTCTCCTGATCTAGTTTCAGAGCAGTGGAAATGTGTCTGTACTCTCCTGATCTAGTTTCAGAGCAGTGGAAATGTGTCTGTCTCTCCTGATCTAGTTTCAGAATGTCTGCTCTCAGGACATGGACTGGTGTCTGTCTCTCCTGATCTAGTTTCAGAGCAGTGGAAATGTGTCTGTCTCTCCTGATCTAGTTTCAGAGCAGTGGACATGTGTCTGTACTCTCCTGATCTAGTTTCAGAGCAGTGGAAATGTGTCTGTACTCTCCTGATCTAGTTTCAGAGCAGTGGAAATGTGTCTGTACTCTCCTGATCTAGTTTCAGAGCAGTGGACATGTGTCTGTCTCTCCTGATCTAGTTTCAGAGCAGTGGAAATGTGTCTGTACTCTCCTGATCTAGTTTCAGAGCAGTGGAAATGTGTCTGTCTCTCCTGATCTAGTTTCAGAGCAGTGGAAATGTGTCTGTCTCTCCTGATCTAGTTTCAGAGCAGTGGAAATGTGTCTGTCTCTCTGATCTAGTTTCAGAGCAGACTGGTCTGTAATGTGTCTGTCTCTCCTGATCTAGTTTCAGAGCAGTGGAAATGTGTCTGTACTCTCCTGATCTAGTTTCAGAGCAGTGGAAATGTGTCTGTCTCTCCTGATCTAGTTTCAGAGCAGTGGAAATGTGTCTGTACTCTCCTGATCTAGTTTCAGAGCAGTGGAAATGTGTCTGTCTCTCCTGATCTAGTTTCAGAGGACTGGTAATGTCTGTTTCAGAGCAGTCTCCTCTCCTGATCTAGTTTCAGAGCAGTGGAAATGTGTCTGTCTCTCCTGATCTAGTTTCAGAGCAGTGGAAATGTGTCTGTACTCTCCTGATCTAGTTTCAGAGCAGTGGAAATGTGTCTGTACTCTCCTGATCTAGTTTCAGAGCAGTGGAAATGTGTCTGTACTCTCCTGATCTAGTTTCAGAGCAGTGGAAATGTGTCTGTACTCTCCTGATCTAGTTTCAGAGCAGTGGAAATGTGTCTGTCTCTCCTGATCTAGTTTCAGAGCAGTGGACATGTGTCTGTACTCTCCTGATCTAGTTTCAGAGCAGTGGAAATGTGTCTGGACATCTCTCTCTCAACTGATCTAGTTTCAGAGCAGTGGACATGTGTCTGTCTCTCCTGATCTAGTTTCAGAGCAGTGGACATGTGTCTGTCTCTCTGATCTAGTTTTAGAGCAGTGGAAATGTGTCTGTACTCTCCTGATCTAGTTTCAGAGCAGTGGACATGTGTCTGTCTCTCCTGATCTAGTTTCAGAGCAGTGGACATGTGTCTGTACTCTCCTGATCTAGTTTCAGAGCAGTGGAAATGTGTCTGTACTCTCCTGATCTAGTTTCAGAGCAGTGGAAATGTGTCTGTACTCTCCTGATCTAGTTTCAGAGCAGTGGACATGTGTCTGTCTCTCCTGATCTAGTTTCAGAGCAGTGGACATGTGTCTGTACTCTCTGATCTAGTTTCAGAGCAGTGGACATGTGTCTGTACTCTCTGATCTAGTTTCAGAGCAGTGGAAATGTGTCTGTCTCAGAGCAGTGGAAATGTGTCTGATCTAGTTTCAGAGCAGTGGACATGTGTCTGTCTCTCTGATCTAGTTTCAGAGCAGTGGAAATGTGTCTGTACTCTCCTGATCTAGTTTCAGAGCAGTGGAAATGTGTCTGTCTCTCCTGATCTAGTTTCAGAGCAGTGGAAATGTGTCTGTCTCTCCTGATCTAGTTTCAGAGCAGTGGAAATGTGTCTGTACTCTCCTGATCTAGTTTCAGAGCAGTGGACATGTGTCTGTCTCTCCTGATCTAGTTTCAGAGCAGTGGAAATGTGTCTGTCTCTCTGATCTCAGTGGAAATGTGTCTGTCTCTCCTGATCTAGTTTCAGAGCAGTGGAATGTGTCTGTACTCTCCTGATCTAGTTTCAGAGGAGTGGAAATGTGTCTGTCTCTCCTCGTCTAGTTTCAGAGCAGTGGAAATGTGTCTGTCTCTCCTGATCTAGTTTCAGAGCAGTGGACATGTGTCTGTACTCTCCTGATCTAGTTTCAGAGCAGTGGACATGTGTCTGTACTCTCTGATCTAGTTTCAGAGCAGTGGAAATGTCTGTACTCTCCTGATCTAGTTTCAGAGCAGTGGAAATGTGTCTGTACTCTCCTGATCTAGTTTCAGAGCAGTGGAAATGTGTCTGTCTCTCCTGATCTAGTTTCAGAGCAGTGGACATGTGTCTGTCTCTCCCTAGTTTCAGAGCAGTGGACATGTGTCTGTACTCTCTGATCTAGTTTCAGAGCAGTGGACATGTGTCTGTACTCTCCTGATCTAGTTTCAGAGCAGTGGAAATGTGTCTGTCTCTCCTGATCTAGTTTCAGAGCAGTGGACATGTGTCTGTCTCTCCTGATCTAGTTTCAGAGCAGTGGACATGTGTCTGTACTCTCCTGATCTAGTTTCAGAGCAGTGGACATGTGTCTGTCTCTCCTGATCTAGTTTCAGAGCAGTGGACATGTGTCTGTCTCTCCTGATCTAGTTTCCAGAGGAGTGGACAATGTGTCTGTCTCTCCTGATCTAGTTTCAGAGCAGTGGACATGTGTCTGTACTCTCCTGATCTAGTTTCAGAGCAGTGGAAATGTGTCTGTCTCTCCTGATCTAGTTTCAGAGCAGTGGAAATGTGTCTGTACTCTCCTGATCTAGTTTCAGAGCAGTGGACATGTGTCTGTACTCTCCTGATCTAGTTTCAGAGCAGTGGACATGTGTCTGTACTCTCCTGATCTAGTTTCAGAGCAGTGGAAATGTGTCTGTACTCTCTGATCTGATCTAGTTTCAGAGTTTCAGAGTGGAAATGTGTCTGTACTCTCCTGATCTAGTTTCAGAGCAGTGGACATGTGTCTGTACTCTCCTGATCTAGTTTCAGAGCAGTGGACATGTGTCTGTACTCTCCTGATCTAGTTTCAGAGCAGTGGACATGTGTCTGTACTCTCCTGATCATGTGTCTGTCTCTCTGATCTAGTTTCAGAGCAGTGGACATGTGTCTGATCTAGTTTCAGAGCAGTGGAAATGTGTCTGTCTCTCCTGATCTAGTTTCAGAGCAGTGGACATGTGTCTGTCTCTCCTGATCTAGTTTCAGAGCAGTGGACATGTGTCTGTACTCTCCTGATCTAGTTTCAGAGCAGTGGAAATGTGTCTGTACTCTCCTGATCTAGTTTCAGAGCAGTGGACATGTGTCTGTACTCTCCTGATCTAGTTTCAGAGCAGTGGACATGTGTCTGTCTCTCCTGATCTAGTTTCAGAGCAGTGGACATGTGTCTGTACTCTCCTGATCTAGTTTCAGAGCAGTGGAAATGTGTCTGTACTCTCCTGATCTAGTTTCAGAGCAGTGGAAATGTGTCTGTACTCAGAGCAGTCATGTGTCTGATCTAGTTTCAGAGCAGTGGACATGTGTCTGTACTCTCCTGATCTAGTTTCAGAGCAGTGGACATGTGTCTGTACTCTCCTGATCTAGTTTCAGAGCAGTGGACATGTGTCTGTCTCTCCTGATCTAGTTTCAGAGCAGTGGAAATGTGTCTGTACTCTCCTGATCTAGTTTCAGAGCAGTGGACATGTGTCTGTCTCTCCTGATCTAGTTTCAGAGCAGTGGACATGTGTCTGTCTCTCCTGATCTAGTTTCAGAGCAGTGGACATGTGTCTGTCTCTCCTGATCTAGTTTCAGAGCAGTGGACATGTGTCTGTACTCTCCTGATCTAGTTTCAGAGCAGTGGACATGTGTCTGTACTCTCCTGATCTAGTTTCAGAGCAGTGGACATGTGTCTGTACTCTCCTGATCTAGTTTCAGAGCAGTGGAAATGTGTCTGTACTCTCCTGATCTAGTTTCAGAGCAGTGGAAATGTGTCTGTCTCTCCTGATCTAGTTTCAGAGCAGTGGACATGTGTCTGTACTCTCCTGATCTAGTTTCAGAGCAGTGGAAATGTGTCTGTACTCTCCTGATCTAGTTTCAGAGCAGTGGACATGTGTCTGTCTCTCCTGATCTAGTTTCAGAGCAGTGGAAATGTGTCTGTCTCTCCTGATCTAGTTTCAGAGCAGTGGAAATGTGTCTGTCTCTCTGATCTAGTTTCAGAGCAGTGGACATGTCTGTACTCTCTCTGATCTAGTTTCAGAGCAGTGGAAATGTGTCTGTCTCTCCTGATCTAGTTTCAGAGGGAGTGGAAATGTGTCTGTCTCTGATCTAGTTTCCAGAGCAGTGGACATGTGTCTTCCTGATCTAGTTTCAGAGCAGTGGAAATGTGTCTGTCTCTCCTGATCTAGTTTCAGAGCAGTGGAAATGTGTCTGTACTCTCCTGATCTAGTTTCAGAGCAGTGTCTGAAGATGTGTCTGTACTCTCCTGATCTAGTTTCAGAGCAGTGGAAATGTGTCTGTACTCTCTGATCTAGTTTCAGAGCAGTGGAAATGTGTCTGTCTCTCCTGATCTAGTTTCAGAGCAGTGGAAATGTGTCTGTACTCTCCTGATCTAGTTTCAGAGCAGTGGAAATGTGTCTGTCTCTCCTGATCTAGTTTCAGAGCAGTGGAAATGTGTCTGTACTCTCCTGATCTAGTTTCAGAGCAGTGGAAATGTGTCTGTACTCTCCTGTTTCAGAGCAGTCTAGATTTTTCAGAGCAGTGGACATGTGTCTGTCTCTCCTGATCTAGTTTCAGAGCAGTGGAAATGTGTCTGTACTCTCCTGATCTAGTTTCAGAGCAGTGGAAATGTGTCTGTCTCTCCTGATCTAGTTTCAGAGCAGTGGATCTAGTTTCAGAGGAGTGGAAATGTCTGTCTCTCCTGATCTAGTTTCAGAGCAGTGGAAATGTGTCTGTCTCTCCTGATCTAGTTTCAGAGCAGTGGAAATGTGTCTGTACTCTCCTGATCTAGTTTCAGAGCAGTGGAAATGTGTCTGTCTCTCCTGATCTAGTTTCCAGAGCAGTGGAAATGTGTCTGTACTCTCCTGATCTAGTTTCAGAGCAGTGGAAATGTGTCTGTCTCTCCTGATCTAGTTTCAGAGCAGTGGAAATGTGTCTGTACTCTCCTGATCTAGTTTCAGAGCAGTGGACATGTGTCTGTACTCTCCTGATCTAGTTTCAGAGCAGTGGAAATGTGTCTGTACTCTCCTGATCTAGTTTCAGAGCAGTGGAAATGTGTCTGTCTCTCCTGATCTAGTTTCAGAGCAGTGGACATGTGTCTGTCTCTCCTGATCTAGTTTCAGAGCAGTGGACATGTGTCCGTACTCTCCTGATCTAGTTTCAGAGCAGTGGACATGTGTCTGTCTCTCCTGATCTAGTTTCAGAGCAGTGGACATGTGTCTGTCACTCCTGATCTAGTTTCAGAGCAGTGGACATGTGTCTGTCTCTCCTGATCTAGTTTCAGAGCAGTGGACATGTGTCTGTACTCTCCTGATCTAGTTTCAGAGCAGTGGACATGTCTGTACTCTCCTGATCTAGTTTCAGAGCAGTGGACATGTGTCTGTCTCTCCTGATCTAGTTTCAGAGCAGTGGACATGTGTCTGTACTCTCCTGATCTATTTTCAGAGCAGTGGACATGTGTCTGTCTCTCCTGATCTAGTTTCAGAGCAGTGGACATGTGTCTGTACTCTCCTGATCTAGTTTCAGAGCAGTGGACATGTGTCTGTACTCTCCTGATCTAGTTTCAGAGCAGTGGACATGTGTCTGTACTCTGCTGATCTAGTTTCAGAGCAGTGGAAATGTGTCTGTACTCTCCTGATCTAGTTTTAGAGCAGTGGACATGTGTCTGTACTCTCCTGATCTAGTTTTAGAGCAGTGGAAATGTGTCTGTCTCTCCTGATTTAGTTTCAGAGCAGTGGACATGTGTCTGTCTCTCCTGATTTAGTTTCAGAGCAGTGGACATGTGTCTGTCTCTCCTGATCTAGTTTCAGAGCAGTGGACTCTAAGAACAATGCGTTTGTTTTCACACACACTCCCTTGGCTGAGAAGCAACCCCACACATGAATGGTCTCAGGATGCTTTACTGTTGGCATGACACAGGACTGATGGTAGCGCTCACCTTGTCTTCTCTGGACAAGCTTTTTTCCGGATGCCCCAAACAATCGGAAAGAGGATTCATCAGATTTAATGACTTTACCCCAGTTCTCAGCAGTCCAATCCCTGTACCTTTTGCAGAGTATCAGTCTGTCCCTGATGTTTTGCCTGGAGAGAAGTGGCTGCTTTGCTGCCCTTCTTGACACCAGGCCATCCTCCAAAAGTCTTTGCCTCACTGTGCATGCAGATGCACTCACACCTGCCTGCTGCCATTCCTGAGCAAACTCTGTACTGGTCGTGCCCCGATCCCGCAGCTGAATCAACTTTAGGAGACGGTCCTGGCCCTTGCTGGACTTTCTTGGGCACCCTGAAGCCTTCTTCACAACAATTGAACCGCTCTCCTTGAAGTTCTTGATGATCCGATAAATGGTTGATTACTGGCAGCAATATCCTTTATTGTGAAACTTCTATGTCATGTATTTTTTATCCATTATATATTTCCTCCTCTTTTCCCCTGGGTTCTCCTCTCTTTATTGAGAAGTAATACATTCAAATTATGACCCGGTCACTCAGATGCCATTCCCACAGAGACCCGGTCACTCAGATGACATTCCCACAGCAACCCGGACACTCAGATGCCATTGCCACAGAGACCCGGTCACAGAGACATCATTCCCACAGCGAACCAGTCACTCAGACACCATTCCCACAGCAACCTGGTCACACAGACACCATTGCCACAGAGACCCGGTCACAGAGACATCATTCCCACAGCGACCCGGTCAATCCGACACCATTCCCACAGCGACCCAGTCTCTCAGACACCATTCCCACAGCGACCCTGTCACAAAGACGCCATTCCCACAGCGACCCAGTCACAAAGACGCCATTCCCACTGTGACCCAGTCACAAAGACGCCATTCCCACTGTGACCCAGTCACAAAGATGCCATTCCCACTGTGACCCAGTCACAAAGACGCCATTCCCACAGCGACCCGGTCACTCAGACAACATTTCCACAGCGAACCAGTCACACAGTTGCAATTCCCACAGTGAGCCGGTCATTCAGACGCCATTCCCACAGCAACCCGCACACACAGACACCATTCCCACAGCGACCCAGTCACAAAGATGCCATTCCCACAACGACCCAGTCACAAAGATGCCATTCCCACAGCGAACCAGTCACAAAGACTCCATTCCCACAGCGACCCAGTAACTCAGACGACATTCCCACGGCGACCCAGTCACAAAGACGACATTCCCACAGCAACCCGCACACACAGACACCATTCCCACAGCGACCCAGTCACAAAGATGCCATTCCCACAACGACCCAGTCACAAAGATGCCATTCCCACAGCGAACCAGTCACAAAGACGCCATTCCCACAGCGACCCAGTAACTCAGACGACATTCACACGGCGACCCAGTCACAAAGACGACATTCCCACAACGACCCGCACACACAGACGCAATTCCAACAGCGACCCGGTCACAAAGACCCCATTCCCACTGTGACCCAGTCAAAAAGACGCCATTCCCACTGTGACCCAGTCACAAAGACGCCATTCCCACAGCGACCCGGTCACTCAGACGACATTTCAACAGCGAACCAGTCACAAAGATGCCATTCCCACAGCGACCCAGTCACAAAGATGCCATTCCCACAACGACCCAGTCACAAAGATGCCATTCCCACAGCGAACCAGTCACAAGGACGCCATTCCCACAGCGACCCAGTGCTCAGACGACATTCCCATGCCCCAGTCACAAAGACGACATTCCCACAACAACCCGCACACACAGACACCATTCCCACAGCGACCCAGTCACAAAGATGCCATTCCCATAGCGACCCAGTAACTCAGACGACATTCCCACGGCGACCCAGTCACAAAGACGACATTCCCACAACGACCCGGTCACAAAGAAGCCATTCCCACAGCAACCCGGTCACTCAGACGACATTCCCACAGCGACCCGGTCACTCAGACGACATTCCCACAGCGAACCGGTCACAAAGACGACATTCCCACAGCGAACCAGTCACAAAGACGACATTCCCACAGCGACCCAGTCACACAGTTGCCATTCCCACAGCGACCCAGTCACAAAGACGACATTCCCACAGCGAACCAGTCACACAGTTGCCATTCCCACAGCGACCCGGTCACTCAGACGACATTCCCACAGCAACCCAGTCACAAAGACGGCATTCCCACAGTGAACCAGTCACAAAGACGCCATTCCCACAGTGACCCATTCACTCAGACGGCATTCCCACAGCAACCCGGTCACACAGACGACATTCCCACAGCGACCCGGTCACACAGACACCATTCCCACAGCGACCCGGTCACACAGACGACATTCCCACAGCGAACCAGTCACAAAGACGACATTCCCACAGCGACCCAGTCACACAGTTGCCATTCCCACAGCCACAAAGACTCATTCCCACAGCGACCCAGTAACTCAGCCATTCCCACAGCGACCCAGTCACAAAGACGACATTCCCACAGCGAACCAGTCACACAGTTGCCATTCCCACAGCGACCCGGTCACTCAGACGACATTCCCACAGCAACCCAGTCACAAAGACGGCATTCCCACAGTGAACCAGTCACACAGACACTATTCCCATAGCGACCCGGTCACACAGACACCATTCCCACAGCAACCCGGTCACACAGACGACATTCCCACAGCGACCCGGTCACACAGACACCATTCCCACAGCGACCCGGTCACACAGACACTATTCCCACAGCGACCCGGTCTCTCAGACGCCATTCCCACAGCGACCCGGTCTCTCAGACGCCATTCCCACAGCGACCCGGTCTCTCAGACGCCATTCCCACAGCGACCCAGTCTCTCAGACGCCATTCTCACAGCTACCCGGTCACACAGACGCCATTCCCACAGCGACCCAGTCTCTCAGACGCCATTCCCACAGCGACCCAGTCTCTCAGACGTCATTCCCACAGCGACCCAGTCTCTCAGACGCCATTCCCACAGCAACCCAGTCTCTCAGACGTCATTCCCACAGCAACCCAGTCTCTCAGACACCATTCCCACAGCGACCCTGTCACACAGACACCATTCCCACAGCGACCCAGACTCTCAGACACCATTCCCACAGCAACCCGGTCACACATTTGATTTTGATTTGTTCATTTATTAACATTTCAGTTCTTTGGTTTGCTTTGCTCTATCAGGTCAACCTCTTTCCTGCTGTTGTACTCAAAATGCCTTCCATTTAATGTGTTATACAATTAAGAATGTGTACATTGTAATACTGGCATGATGAGAGAGCAACTCCAGATTCTGGAGAGAATCTTTGACATATTTCTTTAGTGTGTACAGCATGTGCCCCTTGTGGGAATTGAACCCATGACCTTGATGTTTGTAGCGCTATGATCTTACAGAGAGAGCCATAAAGGATATCTCTGGACACGTGAGACCGCATCAGACCCCATGTGACATGATATGCAAATTGGGGAAGGGATGGGTTTGGGGGGCAAGTGACAGGCGCAATAGAGATCCCCCCTCCCGATCTTCCAATCACCCCTGCATATATGTAGTGCCCATGGCGAGCCTGGAGCAGACCGTGGTCGCCACGTCAACAGCCCGTACCCTGGCAACAGCAGGGGTATTATTGTAGTGATGTGTTTTTTAAGATGCTCTCTACCCCAACATCAGAGGACACCATCAATGGCCTCTCATTTTACCCAACCCCCCTGACCCTCTGTGACTCTGGTTACATGCCCTGCGCATGGTCGTCACGTCTGGTCTGTCCGTCTGTCTGTCCCTGCCTCTCTATGATCTGTCAGTCTGTCCCTGCCTCTCTCCCTCCACAGGCGGCCACTACCCCAACGTACCACCTCCTCCTCCCAATTTGAACCATACCTCCAGTAACGCCACACTGCAGGCTACACCTCTGTCCCTCCCTGTCTCCCCACTGCAGGCTACACCTCTGTCCCTCCCTCTCCCCCACTGTCTCCCCACTGCAGGCTACACCTCTGTCCCCCTCCCCCACTCTCCCCACTGCAGGCTACACCTCTGTCCCTCTCTTTCTCCCCACTGCAGGCTACACCCCTCCCTGTCCCTCCCTGTCTCCCCCCCACTGCAGGCTACACCTCTGTCCCTCTGTCCCTCCCTGTCTCCCCCACTGCAGGCTACACCCTGTCCCCCCCCCACTGCAGGCTCTCCCCTCCCTGTCTCCCCACTGCAGGCTACACCTCTGTCCCTCTCTGTCTCCCCACTGCAGGCTACACCTCTGTCCCTCCCTGTCTCCCCACTGCAGGCTGCACTGCAGGCTACACCTCTGTCCCTCTCTGTCTCCCCACTGCAGGCTACACCTCTGTCCCTCCCTGTCTCCCCACTGCAGGCTACACAGGCTACACCTCTGTCCCTCCCTGTCTCCCCACTGCAGGCTACACATTCTGTCCCTCCCTGTCTCCCCACTGCAGGCTACACCTCTGTCCCTCTCTGTCTCCCCACACCTCTGCAGGGCTACACCTCTGTCCCTCCCTGTCTCCCCACTGCAGGCTACACCCTTCTGTCCCTCCCTGTCTCCCCACTGCAGGCTACACCTCTGTCCCTCCCTGTCTCCCCACTGCAGGCTACACATTCTGTCCCTCCCTGTCTCCCCACTGCAGGCTACACACTGTCTGTCCCTCCCTGTCTCCCCCACTGCAGGCTACACCTCTGTCCCTCCCTGTCTCCCCCACTGCAGGCTACACCTCTGTCCCTCCCTGTCTCCCCACTGCAGGCTACACCTCTGTCCCCCCACCTGTCTCCCCACTGCAGGCTACACCTCTGTCCCCCCCCACTGCAGGCTACACCTCTGTCCCTCTCCCCCCACTGCAGGCTACACCTCTGTCCCTCCCTGTCTCCCCACTGCAGGCTACACCTCTGTCCCTCCCTGTCTCCCCACTGCAGGCTACACCTCTGTCCCTCCCCACTGTCTCCCCCACTCCCTGCACTGCAGCTACACCTCTGTCCCTCCCTGTCTCCCCACTGCAGGCTACACCTCTGTCCCTCCCTGTCTCCCCACTGCAGGCTACACCTCTGTCCCTCCCTGTCTCCCCACTGCAGGCTACACCTCTGTCCCTCCCTGTCTCCCCACTGCAGGCTACACCCTGTCCCTCCCTGTCTCCCCACTGCAGGCTACACCCTGTCCCTCTCTGTCTCCCCACTGCAGGCTACACCCTGTCCCTCTCTGTCTCCCCACTGCAGGCTACACCTCTGTCCCTCCCTGTCTCCCCACTGCAGGCTACACCTCTGTCCCTCCCTGTCTCCCCACTGCAGGCTACACCTCTGTCCCTCCCTGTCTCCCCACTGCAGGCTACACCTCTGTCCCTCCCTGTCTCCCCACTGCAGGCTACACCTCTGTCCCTCCCTGTCTCCCCACTGCAGGCTACACATTCTGTCCCTCCCTGTCTCCCCACTGCAGGCTACACCTCTGTCCCTCCCTGTCTCCCCACTGCAGGCTACACCTCTGTCCCTCCCTGTCTCCCCACTGCAGGCTACACCTCTGTCCCTCCCTGTCTCCCCACTGCAGGCTACACCTCTGTCCCTCCCTGTTTCCCCACTGCAGGCTACACCTCTGTCCCTCCCTGTCTCTCCACTGCAGGCTACACCTCTGTCCCTCTCTGTCTCCCCACTGCAGGCTACACCTCTGTCCCTCCCTGTCTCCCCACTGCAGGCTACACCTCTGTCCCTCCCTGTCTCCCCACTGCAGGCTACACCTCTGTCCCTCCCTGTCTCCCCACTGCAGGCTACACCTCTGTCCCTCCCTGTCTCCCCACTGCAGGCTACACCTCTGTCCCTCCCTGTCTCCCCACTGCAGGCTACACCCTGTCCCTCCTGTCTCCCCACTGCAGGCTACACCTCTGTCACCCTGTCCCTCTCTGTCTCCCCCCCACTGCAGGCTACACCCTGTCCCTCTCTGTCTCCCCACTGCAGGCTACACCTCTGTCCCTCTCTGTCTCCCCACTGCAGGCTACACCTCTGTCCCTCCCTGTCTCCCCACTGCAGGCTACACCTTTGTTCCTCTCTGTCTCCCCACTGCAGGCTACACCTCTGTCCCTTTCTGTCTCCCCTCTGCAGGCTACACCCTGTCCCTCTCTGTCTCCACACTGCAGGCTACACCCTGTCCCTCTCTGTCTCCCCACTGCAGGCTACACCTCTGTCCCTCCCTGTCTCCCCACTGCAGGCTACACCTCTGTCCCTCTCTGTCTCCCCACTGCAGGCTACACCCTGTCCCTCTCTGTCTCCCCACTGCAGGCTACACCTCTGTCCCTCCCTGTCTCCCCACTGCAGGCTACACCTCTGTCCCTCCCTGTCTCCCCATTGCAGGCTACACCTCTGTCCCTCCCTGTCCCACTGCAGGCTACACCTCTGTCCCTCCCTGTCTTCACAGTATCCTCGTCCAGAGGCTAGTCCATGCTGCTTCTCCTTCCTCTCCTCCGTCTTTCAGGGCCTACTGTTCAGTCACCTGATGGCCATGATAGGGTCAGTCCCCGGGGCCCTCGTTAAACACCATGAAGGCAGTGCACACACACACTCATTGACTCACGAGCACGTGCTTACACAAACACACACAGCTAGCGTCCCCATTGCCCTTTGGTACTCCCGGACCCTTCCTCCTACCCCAGGGCTCCTACTGACTCCACATGGAGCCTCTCATGTTCAGGGGTCGGTGGGCCATGTTCTGCGACACAGATGTTTCCTCCCTGTGGGTTTGTGTTTTCTCTTCAAATATAACGGCTGATTCCTGGTGAGCTCGATATGGAGACACTCTGGCTTCCTGTCCTTCTCTGGGTTTACTCAGTTGTTCCCAGACAGGATTTGGGGAAGGTTTTAATGTGGAATGTGGATTACCAGTACACCGTTGCAAGACTGTCATGAGCGAATTAAGACATTTTAATACACTCTGTGATGCATTTTTTGGAGGTCGGATCATTAGGGTTTAAACATGGAAAAACGAAGATAACGGTGTTTCTCATCCATAAAACCTCAGAATAGTATCCTTGTACAGTAAATGATTAGCAAGCTTTCACAAGCAATCAAGGCAGACCTAGTTGACTTCAGTAACTCCATAGTGAACACAGCTGAAGAAGAAATATAAATCAAGCACATATTGGCAATCTATCTAACTGTCATTATTTTAAATCAAATGTTTGTCACATACACATATATAGCAGATGTTATTGCGGGTGTAGCGAAATGCTGGTGTTCCTAGCTCCAACAGTGCAGTAGTATCTAACAATTCACAACAATACAGTGTGTAAACATGATTTAAATATTAATAGAGTGACTAGTGCTCCATTATTAAAGTGGCCAGTGATTCCAAGTCTATATAGGGCAGCATCCTCTAAGGTGCAGGGTTGCGTTATCGGGTGGTAGCCGGCTAGTGATGGCTATTTAACAGTCTGATGACCTTAAAATAGAAGCTGTTTTTCAGTCGGTCCCAGCACCTGTACTGGCCTTTCCTTCTGGATGATAGTGGGGTGAACAGGTGTGGCTCATGTGGTTGATGTCCTTGATTTTCTTTTCATCCTTCCTGTGACATCAGGTGCTGTAGGTGTCCTGGAGGGTGGGTAGTTTGCACCCGGTGATGCGTTGGGCAGACCACACCACCCTCTGGAGAGCCCTGTGGTTGCGGGCGGTGAAGTTGCCATACCAGGTGGTGATACAGCCCGACAGGATGCTCTCAATTGTGAATCTGTAAAAGTTTGTAAGGGTTTTAGGTGCCAAGCCAAATGTCTTGCTTGAGCCCCAAATCACATTTTCAACGGACAAGGAGAGCTTATCTGTTTTGAGTAAAATCTAGATATTTGGATTATTGATGAGGTTTAACAGTGATTCTGAATGTGGAAGGTACAGGTCTGGGATCAGGAAATAGTCTAATTGTTGCACAGTGGCAATGCTCTTCCTGTGTATTTTTTGATTGATGTTTGTCCTTTTCTTTTTTAGACGACATACTTCTTACACAATATACAGCCTGAATGCTGATTGGCTGACAGCCGTGCTATATCTGCTGTTTCGGAAATGTATGGATACAGTATGTATCAAAATAATATTATGGTGTTAAGCAGGCGACAGTAGCACAAATAGATGTCTTACAGTTATTCAATCACTAGATTATAAATATGTAATTTTAAACACCCATACTCTTAAATTGTTAGTGAAAACATCAGAGACAAGAACAGCAATTAATTGTGAAAATATGAGATATTCTTCCCCCGGCAAACACAACAATCAATTCCCTATTTATACATTGTCACATCCTAAATAATAATAATAACAATAATAATAATTGATCACATTTCTATAGCGCTCTATAAAATATCAAATGAGACCTTATTCCCTACATAGTGCATTACTTTTAACCTATTTAGGGAATAGGGTGCCATTTGGTATAGTACCACATTATTTGATTCCACCCATTCAACATTCATTTATAACCCAATGTTAATTTGTTTGCATTGTTTTTAAATGTACTTGCGGGAATTCTACTTGTGAAATAAGCAATAAAAAAGTGAAAAAAAAGTGAAATAAGCAATAAAAAGTGAACAGTAAATATTACACCAAAAGAATAAAGACATTTCAAATGTCATATTATGTCTATATACAGTGTTGTCTCCCTCCCTCCGTCTCTCTCTCCGTCTCTCTCGCTCTCCCTGAGCTCTCTCTGTCTCTGTCTCTGTCTCTCTCTCTGTCTCTCTCTCTGTCTGTCTCTGTCTCTCTCTCTCTCTCTCTGTCTCTCTCTCTCTCTCTCTCTCTCTCTCTCTCTCTCTCTCTCTCTCTCTCTCTCTCTCTCTCTCTCTCTCTCTCTCTCTCTCTCTGCCTGGAGCTGCCTGGAGTATATGTATTCATTTCTGAAAGACAACATACCAGAAAAGAAGAAAAAGACGATAGAGAATGAAGGAATGAAAAGAAAATATCTAATGAAGAATAAAGCTGAGGGTGTTGTGGAGGGCCTTTTAAGAAGTTCATGAAATGTTTTGATACTTCATTATCGATCCTCTTCAAAGACAACACAACCATGATCTAAGGAGGCGGGTATTGAAACAGTGACCGGGGGGGCGGGAGGGTATTGAAACAGTGACCGGGGCGGGAGGGTATTGAAATAGTGACCGGGGGCGGGAGGGTATTGAAACAGTGACCGGGGGGCGGGAGGGTATTGAAACAGTGACCGGGGGCGGGAGGGTATTGAAATAGTGACCGGGGGCGGGAGGGTATTGAAACAGTGACCGGGGGCGGGAGGGTATTGAAATAGTGACCGGGGGATGGAGGGTATTGAAACAGTGATCGGGGTGGCGGGAGGGTATTGGGACAGTGACCGGGGCGGGAGGGTATTGAAACAGTGACCGGGGGGCGGGAGGGTATTGAAATAGTGACCGGGGGATGGAGGGTATTGAAACAGTGATCGGGGGCGGGAGGGTATTGAAATAGTGACCGGGGTCGGGAGGGTATTGAAACAGTGACCGGGGCGGGAGGGTATTGAAAGAGTGATCGGGGGGCGGGAGGGTATTGAAATAGTGACCGGGGGATGGAGGGTATTGAAACAGTGACCGGGGGGCGGGAGGGTATTGAAACAGTGACCGGGGGACGGGAGGGTTTTGAAACAGTGACCGGGGGCGGGAGGGTATTGAAACAGTGATCGGGGGCGGGAGGGTATTGAAACAGTGATCGGGGCGGGAGGGTATTGAAACAGTGACCGGGGGGCGGGAGGGTATTGAAACAGTGACCGGGGGCGGGAGGGTATTGAAATAGTGATCGGGGGGGCGGGAGGTTATTGAAACAGTGCGTTGCTAGTGGGTTGCTAACAGGAGACGTGAAAAATTACGAACAAGTACTTGTGCTAATTGGCAGCTTAATTGTGTTGTAGCCAGACTGGTGGTGTCTTACTTGATTGATTTGACACAGGGTGGAAAACTTAAAGCATTTCATTAGTTCAACCTGATTGCTTTAAGATGCTTTTGTTATTTATTATGTCCTTTTTATATTGGTTATCCTCAGAAATCCAAATAAATCTCATGGGAGTGGTGGAGGGGGTCCAGTGGGTGTGTGTCAGGCCTGGTGGAGGGAGTCCAGTGGGTGTGTATCAGGCCTGGTGGAGGGGGTCCAGTGGGTGTGTATCAGGCCTGGTGGAGGGAGTCCAGTGGGTGTGTATCAGGCCTGGTGGAGGGGGTCCAGTGG